>NW_026099576.1:27241132-27241395 GCF_025091365.1 Daktulosphaira vitifoliae
TTATGGTAACAAATTCATTTTTTAGCTTCGATGCGAAGCTGAGAAGGTATATTTCATTAAAACTTTCACTTTAAAAGACAAAAAAAATAGGTTCAAAATGATTACCATTAACATATTAAAAATCAAAATATGTATTAATTTAATACAATTTTTTTTGTTCTTAATTATTTTTTTTATATGTAAATACTTATTTTTTAATAATAAGTAATAATATTAAAACTTAGAAGTAATAGAAAAAGTTTAATTGCACATTTGAAAACATC
>NW_026099576.1:27241895-27272067 GCF_025091365.1 Daktulosphaira vitifoliae
AGCTTTTGTAATTATCCACCAATTTCTTAGAATTAAACACTATCTACTGATTTGCATCGAAGCGTTTCTTATGATAGTGATTTTAATCACTGTCAGATTAAATCTATACTGGACCCAACTATGCAACGTCCCCACTATGCCGCGACTCCACTGTGCTGGATTTTTTTGTTTGATAATCAGTGATTCAAAAATCATGTTATCAAGCTCTGAAAACGCGCGAAAAGTTGATAATGCCGTATCAAATATTTTATTCGATTTTTATTATTATAGTACAGACATTTACCACTAGATAGTAAAGTCTTATATCAAATTTGTTTAGTTTTTTGTGCCAAATTCAACCATGCATGCAGTAACGCAAACGGACAAATATTGAACGAAATATATAAGAAAAACTAATTTGTGCCATTAATGGGACCATATGCAGAAAGGGGTTAAAATTTATTTAATAATACAAATATATTGTGAGCTTTTCTTATTGGTTAGCTAGTCTTTGAGCTTAATGTTTTTGCTTTAACGAGCATCGCGCCGGCGGATAGCGCAAAGAAACTTACAAATATATTTTTAGTGTTTAATTTTTGTCTTTGTGATTACTGTGCCGCATCATTTCAAGGCACTTTCTAGTGCCGGGACACATTGGGCCACCACAATTCCGCCTTGATAAATTTTTTACACAGATATAAATATTTCTGAATTTTGTTTTGGCCAGGTCATAGGAAAATTTAAGAAATATTGGTGTCGATCTCTCAATAAAATATACTCTCTAAAAAAAAATACTTGTTCAATAGACGTAAAAAAGTCAATAAGTAAAAAAATTAAAATTATATTTATAATAAAATATAGTGTTTAGAATCTTTTACAAGTAAGATCAGTCGTACACTTTGTATAATTAAATCTTATTATTTAAAATTTTGAATAGTTTTTGTAAGTAATTATATGGACTATATGACGTATAGTGTAAATCGTATATGTAGTGCGTTAAATACCAAAATCAACATTGGATTACTTCAAATATTACTGCATTACACAGGACATAAGGTAAGTACAATGTAATCTATGCTTTTGAATCTCCAACAATCTATTGCATAATAAACCATTAATAAAAATTAAATAGGAAAATTAATAATTAATAAAGGAAACAATTAATGAGAAAATTAATTAATAAAAATTAAAGAGAGTAAATTAATAAAAAAATCTCAGAATATTATAAATATAGCCATATTTTTAATTCTAAATTCTTATTTCTTTTTATTTCTTGTATTTTTATTTTTGGTTTATTACAGCGCAGCCCAGGCAACAGATCTGAGTTTAGGGTCCGGTTAATGGGGAAATCTACGTCGTGTAGTGATTCAGATCTTGATTAACTTCGGACTTCATCACAACATGACAGTGTAAATTATAGATACAACCTGAGCCACACAACACTCGTGCATCCCATAGTTATGGGCAGCCTGGCAGAACTAATGTTCAATCTGGGGAAGGGGAGAGGTACGGCGCAGATTCTTAGCCAGGGCCGTACACTCAGTCCTCTTGCACAGGGCACAGTTTCGGTGGATAAATCATATATTTATGTTTATTCAAGATTTTTTATGAAACATTCAAAATTCGAGCTGAACTCAATATTCATTTTATGTTAAACATTGACAAATGCTATGTGGGTACATGTATCTTCTTGTATTAGTCATTTATTACTCCAAAAAAAGTACGTCAATAGAAAAATGTTAACTTAAAGTAATATTATTAATGTGTTTTAATGATAAGCTTTACAAATATATGTAACACATTTTTAATATTTAATGTTCATTTATTAAATATTATAATGATTAAAATTAAAACAAAATTTTATGTATTATAATTATGTTAACCATTTTTCTCATTACATTTTACTTTGAAAGTTGGTTTACTGTCTCTTGGACGTATCATTACTTGATATCCATGAACACTTTTCATCATTAATTCGATTTTTAACTTAATGTCAGACATTTTACATTTAGTATGTACACTATAGTTACGTAAAAATGTCGATAGAAGAACTTTCATTAGTAGCATTGCATACTTTTCCCCTAAATTATTAAAAAATTCTAAATTAAGACTATGAGGACATGAATAACTCATAAGTACCTATACAGTTCCTAAGTCCATCACCAAACGCAATAAAACTATTCTTATGTAGTTTTGCAACCTTTTCTGGATCAAAATTATCTGGGTTGTACTCCCAGGGATTTGGGTACAATTCTTGTAAGTGATGGGTTCCTATTAGTGAAATATTAACAGTAGTACCTTTTGGAATTATGTAGTTGCCTTAAAAACCAAAAACACAATTGTAAACTGGTTTTATTGTTTATACGCTCTGAGAAATTACTTATTTTGACATCATCCCGAAGTTCTCTTAATATCATTGGTGCTACGGGGTACAATCGAAGAGTTTCTTTGATACATTGTTCCATGTATACAAACTTAATCGTATCTTCAATTGTTACTATTCGGTCACCATCGCCCATTATTTGGTAGATTTCATCATAAACTTTGTCCTGTTAATTTAAAATTATTTAATTTTAAATATGGTAACATTGATGATAACTTATACATTTATATATTACCTGTACGTCTTCGTGGATAGCTAACATTAAAATACAGAAACAAATAGTTATTGAAATAATCTCCATGCCCTATAAAAACAATAGGAAAATATTAATACGAATTGGGTTTTTTAAAAATTGATTAGGATTTTAATTATATTATTTTACTCCAAATATCACAGATAAAACTTCATCTCTTAAATCTTTATTTGAAAGATTTGTTCCTTTATCATTTAACTCCAACAATACATCCAATAAAACTTTTCTTTGTTCTTCTACAATAGTGATTAATATTCTTTCATTAATAAATACAATATAAATTAATTAAAACATTACTTTCATTTCTGGTTAAGTTTAAAGAACTGAAGTTAGTTTTTTTCCTTTGGGCATATTGAAATTTTTTTTCTTTAATTATCTAATAAGAATAATATCAATCGTAAATCATACATCCATATTTGTTTGAGTTGTATATACGATATTATATATTAATATTAATATAGAAAAGTATCCGTTAATAAATTTAAATAATTATTGGACTTAAAGAAAAATAAATTTATAACAATTAAAAAACAGTTTAAGCAAAGGTTCTTGATGAAGATTAAAATAGAAAAAAAAAGGTGCAAAATGATTAATTTCTTCTATTCTTAAATTTCAATAGTTTTAGCGATATCAAGTAAATAAATTTACTAGTTTATATTTAAAGTTCGAAAAAGTGAGTCACTATGCCGTAAATTCTGCGGCAAACTTAAAACACGAATACCACGTTTCTCTCATCAGTCGCTTTATTTTATTGCTAGTCTAGCCTGATCAGAGTACACCGCTATCTATCTAGGGTGCAAAGTCAACTGGATTATGGCACACCACCTAAAGAAGGCGACAAACGCTCTCTCGTTGTTTTATGACATACTGTGCGACACTTGAACCTCTCCTTTTATCTTCGATGCGAAGCTGAGAAGGTATTAATTTTACTATGATGTGTTTTTTCATATTTTATTACTATTTTTTGTGTCTATTACATTACTAAAAATTAGTAATAATATCAAAACTTAGAAGTGATAGAAAAAGTCTGAAATTTGAAAACAGCTCGAAAAGTATATTCTTACTTCTGATGAAAGTTTTTTGTAATCCAGTGTATTTATTCATAAGTAATAAAAATTTTTGATTGAAAAGTATTGTAAGCACTTTAAATTTTTATGCACGTTAAAAATAAAGAAATATACAACTATTTTATTATTTTTATAATATATCCGTAAAAATTACAATAGTAAATTACTATAATTATTATTTATTCATATATTATACTTTAAAATCAAAGAACAAATAATTAGGTTATATTTAAGGAAATAAGAGTTAATTTTGTTTTTGGAATAATCTACCAATTTCTTAAAATTAAACACTATCTACAGATTTGCATCGAAACGTTTCTTATGATAGTGATTTTAATCACTGTCAGGTATCATCTATACTTGTCTCAACTATGTCACATCCATACTCTGCCGCGATACCACTGTGTTACCGTTTTTTTAATTAAATTTACAGCAATAATTATTAGAAATTAAGTAATTAACATATATAATGTGCATTATAATTTGCTTAGAGATATCTAAGGAAAATGAGTGAAATTTTTAAATTATAAAATAAAGTTCAATTATATATCCATGTGTATACATGGATATATCCTCAAGCACTTCTAGCAACAAGACAATCCATGAAAGCTTTAACACATTCATAAAGTACAATTAGTCAAAAAAAAATTTTTTTTTTAAACATGTTGAAATAATTAGAAAAAAAATTAAGTGAGCTATAGTTTTTTTTAGTAATCTAGTGTCTGCAATAATTATTAGTTATTAGACCGACTTAAATAGTTTGCTGCGTCACTGGGTATGTTTTTCAAAAAGAACGCCTAATATGATAATGCCGCCATTTTTTTGTTTATTGTTGGCAACATTGTTTTTGCGATGTTTGATATCTATTCTTATTGAGGTTTTGTATTGTCAAGGAATTTGGTTGTTCTTAGTAATTGTGTTTATTGTGTTACCATGGAAAAGTATACTACAAAACAACGAATTTTGTTCATTTAAACTTATTATAGAATCGGTAAAAGTTTCGTAGCCACCGTTAGCCAATTACGTACGATTTTAGGGCATCATAATGCTCCAAAATAATCAACTGTTCGTCGTTTAGTTACAAAATTCGAAGTAAGTGGTTCAGTTGAAGACATCAAAAGCCCAGGACGTCCTCGAAGTGGGACAAATGTGGCCCTTGTGGGTGATTCAGTTCTGGTGAGTCCACGAAAATCTCATCGCCGTCGTGCTCAAGAAATGAACATGTCAGCATCATCTATGCATAGGGTCTTGACAAAAAATCTGCACTTACATGCCTACAAAGTGCAATTAACTCAAGAACTCTTCTTATCCCTTTAATCATTTGCTACGGTGCTTGTAACAAAACGTTATCGACCGTGATCCAAAGGGTTATAGCTATCTCTTTATATAATTTAACTAGTTTCTAAAGTGAAACTGATATAATAAGTAATAAATATTCATTGTAGATAAAACGTAATAAATTGATTATTTCAGAAAAAATGTGTTATGTTTTCATATTATTTATCATTTTAACTAAGTAATATAAATTAAAATGGAATACGTAAATAAAAAACGTTTCACTACTAATCCAAAATTACCATTAAAAAAAGAATTATATCTTCCTCCTACTATAAAATATTAGAAATTAATTTCTTAAACATATTTATAGTAACTTAATTGTGCTTATATATATTTTTTAATATCATAAAACTCACCTTGTCGGGAAATTTAAATACATTTTCATATATTTTATTGAAGCCTTTAATTTTTCCATAAATATTAAAAATAAAATCAGAACACAGCCATGGATTAATAATTCTCGCACAAATTATATCTGCAATTCTTAATCATTTTTCATTTATTACTAATTAAGTATAAAATTTTCTTCTTCAACAATAAAGGAGAAAAATTTTGACTTTCTGAATTAATATGGTCTATACTAATAACAATATCCATTAGTCATGAAATTTATAATAGATAGCTAAAGTGTAAATAGCTCAACTACTTACATCAATTCTTTCGAATTCTTGAAATGCTCAGATAAAATTATTTTTCATTTGTAGTAAAAACAAATTGTGACTTTTAACGGATTATTTGGAAATAATTTATAATAACTAATAGAAAATGATAAAATGCTTGAGGATATATCCATGTTTGCAGTTGAGTTCTGACGTTTCGGACTCATTGCAGAATCCATCTTCAGAGTGATGGTTGCTAGTCAGTGGCTGCAACTATACTGGCGGCTTATCTTGATAACAGTCTGCTTTTATAAAATTGATAACATCTAGTTTTTGACTAACGTTGTTTGCTGTATCAGGGTTTTTGACTAACGTTGTTTCCGTATCTGGGTTTTTGACTAACGTTATTGACCACATCTGGTTTTTGACTAATGTTGTTGACAACATTTCGATTTTTGACTAACGTTGTTTACGGCATTCTTGACATTTCGGTCTTCCTTTCCTACACCGGCCATTATTTGTTATGTTGATTGTAGCCTCTTCGTATATTGAATTATTTTCGGTGTTGTTGGTTGATTTCCTTTTTGTCTGGTGTATAATAGGTAACCAAGTATTGCTGATTTTCCATCCATCTTCTCTGTTGAAATTTTCCGGACATTTTTCGATTTCTATTGCTTCCTTGTACATCCGTTTTTCAAAATGAGTTTCTTTGTTAGCCACCGATTAGCAACCATCACTCTGAAGATAGACTCTGAAATGAGTCCGAAACGTCAGAACTCAACTGCAAACATGGATATATCCTCAAGCACTTCAAGCAACAAGACAATCCATGTAAGCTTTAACTTATTCATAATGATAAAATGTTCAAAAGTCAAGATTTAAAATTTCCACAAAAAAATCTGTTTACAATTTCATCATAATTTAAGCTACTATAAGTATAAAAATAAAATAATGTTTTACTTTAACACTGAATACAAAAATTCAGATTTGTCCTTATCTTGCGTACCAATATGATATCCCAATGCTGTTTCTGCAAATAATATGTAAACATATAAACATTGTTTAAGTAGCATTGAAAATACTACTTAAATAAATTTATCTAAATATATTTGAAATACTATTCAATTATCTAAAAAACATTCCAGATATTTTTGTTTCGATGCGAATCTGGGAAGGTATTAATTTTACTATGATGTGTTTTTTTATTTTCTTTTTTCGTGACTGCACCACTCAATCTCAGGTCTCACTAGACCGATTTTGATCAACAATACGTCAAAAGATCACAAATCGTATCTAGTCAAAGACATTACACTCGAAAAATGAAAAAATTTCTCTCGTTCCCCATAAACGGTGAAAACCCCCCAAAAATTACGATTATTAAAATCGGTAAATTTTGACATTTTTTCACTTTTGTTTTTCTAAAATTTGCCATAACTTATTGAAAAATGAATGAATCAAAATAATTTATTTTATATTGAAACCTTAGATATTTCTCTTTCGATTTAATATTTTTGAATCTGATCCTTTACCTGCCCATAAGAAGAGATTAAAAATAGCAACTTTTTTACAAAACTGAATTTAACTTTTACAAAAGTCCCGGAAACATTGTATCCTTTAAACATATATTTAATTAAAAATTATGTTATGTATTACATATTAAAAAATTGTCGTTATTTGAAAATCTAACACATAACCTGCTCACAGGGGGTCTTCAAAATAGAAATGTTTTTACAAAAATCAACTTTTTCATGAATGGGGAAAATCTCAAAAAAAATTATAAATTTAAAAATCGCTAATTTTTTCATTTTTTAAGGTTATATCTTCAACTAGATACGAACTGTAGTCATTTGACGTATCGTTGAAAAAAGTAGGTCGAGTTAGAGCAGAGAAAATAAATGATAGTCACAAAAAAATATCTTCTCAGCTTTACATCGAAGCTAAAACTTATAATATAGTAAAATAATTTTAATATGAATAAGAAATTTCTTCTCGTGAGTGGTGACCACAGTGATGGGATCCTTGATCTTTATTAAAGTTATTAAATATAAATGAGATAAAAATCAAAGGAGTTGAAAATTTATTCTAAGTCAAAAAGAATTAAGAAAAAATGCAAGAAATTCCTTACCATACGCGGATTGGAACCTTGTGTTCCAACCCGTAGTTGAAGCCTTTTTTTAAATTTAAAGTACATTACATAAGCTTCAATTTAAGATACATATAAAAGTGTCAGTATTTCTAGAACACTTTAAAAATTAATTGAAAATATCCTAGTTTCAATACGCATGTTTTGACCCCCCCCCTTGGATAAAGGGGTATGATCCGATTTACAAAAAAAGTGATAGATGAAAGGGGTATATAAAAATTATTTATAAAAAATAATAATATTGATCCATACATTTTTCCAAAAGTTATCGCAATATAAATTTAATAATATAAAATATAAAATCGAAAATTTTTTCACGGAAATCGTACGTTTTTCTTTAACTTTGATGTTCGTTTTCACTATGAAGACAATTCCAGAGATCAAATTTTTTTTTTCAAAATAAATTATATTACATAAGCTTTAATTTAAGGTATATATAAAAGTTGTCAGCCTTTCCGGAACATTTTCAAAAGTTAAGCAGAAAAAGTTATTTTTTTGTAAAAAAGTTACCATTTTGAAATCCTTCCTGCGGGCTAGTAAAGGGTCAAATGTTCACAAAAATATATAAAATGATAGGTAAATACCTCAGGTATTTATAAAAAAATATATATAATCATTCAGTTATTTTTAAAAAAGTTATGGCAATTTTAAGTAAAAAAAGTTGAAAAAATGTTTAAAATTAGCGATTTTAAAATTAGAAATTTTTAGGGGGATTTCCCCCGTTTTCGGGGAACGAGGAAATTTTTTTCAAATTTTGAGGGTAATATCTTTGACTAGATACGATTTGTGATCTTTTGACATATTTTTCATCAAAATCGGTCCAGCAAGAGCTGAGATTGAGCGTATACAGACACACAAAAAAAAAAACATCATAGTAAAATTAATACCTTCTGAGCTTCACATCGAAGCTAATAAGGGTCTAACACATAATGTTAAGAACGTTTGTAGTACAGTTTTAAGTATGGAGATTTCATGCTTTCATCATGTTTATTCAATATAGTGTTGAAAAAAATTATCAGGGAAACGCAAATAAAAACAACTGGAGTGACAATTGGGTGGCATCACATATAAGTACAGTGTTTTGCGAATAATTTAAATGTTTTAGGAAGTTTGCTTGGAGACATAGAAAGGCTGGCATATTCATGAAAACAATAATTTCTTATCTAGTTTGCGATTAAATATTAAAAATATTTCAGTTTATTAGTTCTCATCTAATCTCTGTTCAAAATATTTTGTTACAACTAAAGCATTTATTTGTTTTACCTCAAGAGTTACAATAATAAACTTCATGGCTCATGTTTCTTATGTTTCTAATCATTCATTAATACAATATATTTTTTTGAAAAATAATTATCATTTATCAATAATTATTATAAGATTAATTATAATTAATCTTTTTGCAACTATCAAAAGTATACACGATTATACTGTGTATTTAAATATAATTTTATTATAGAAATGACTAATAAAATACATAGTATTAAATAAATAGTATTTTTAAGATTATCACTTACCACATATCACATCAACAGAAACAGAATAAACATAATCCCGCATATCAAATGACTCAGAATTTTTCAGTTCTTTTCGAAGATCCGATATAAAAGATGCACTTTTTTCATTGAAAATTGTCAAAAGTGTATTTATGTTGGAAGTGTTAAAAAAAGGTGAGATAATTCTTCTACGCAATTTCCATTTAGGAACTGAAAATAATTATAAAAATTCATAGATAATTTCTCTCTAATTTATTCTTAGACAATTAAATAACAAAAATTATGTTGTAACTTTTAGATATTATTCATATAATCTGCTTATAATTTATTTAGAAAAAAATTTTATACCTTTCCATATTAGAAATTAAATTTATAAATAATTTTATAAAATAAATATTTTATAAAAAATTATAAATTTAATACTGAATATTATTCATTTTTAGTTTTAATGTTATCTAATTAAAATGGAAGTAACTTTTCTCTCTCACCAGCAGCAGTAAGCAATCCATCTCCAAAAACATCACTCAATGTATTGAATAATTTGCCTCTTTCGAGAGCATTAGAATTATTTAATATAGTCTGAAAAAAAAATAAGAAATTTTTTTTTTTTAAAAAAAATAATTAATTTTTTTTTATAAAAAAAATAAAAGAATCTACTAAAATGTATTTAAAAAAAATAACATTTTATACTATAAAATTTTTAAACATTTTCTTTAGTATACTTCTCAGCAACAAGATGTTTTTTATTATATAATATTTAATAAATATTAATAAAAACTAATAATTGAACATTATTTACTTATAAAAGAATATTCCATACTAATTTAGTTAGTTTAAAATTAAAAAAAAATAAAGTGATCTGTTTATATCATTTTAAAATATGATTTAAAGTTATGGCGAGGGTATGCCTATTTTAATCATTAGGCATCTCTCAGTCGCACTTTTCCACCTACCAGGTATCAAAACATAAATAATTTTAGAAGTAATAGTTTAGAAGCTATAATTGATCGGTCATTTTCTATGATATAAGCTAGTTACATATGTATGTTGTTATTTAAAAAAACTAATCTTGACACCTTTATAAGGTATAAAAGATTTATAAAAAAATACTTTATAATTGACAATTCGAGAAGTATATTTGACTAAATGAACCCTGAATATACTGTCGAAATTATTTTTTGAATAATTGAATGAATTATTTGTAATGAATCGTTCTTATACTATGTTAGAATCTAAGAATAAGTATAAGTGTCAGCAGCAGCGTATTTATATGTATGCACTATAGGCAAATGTCTACAGTGGCAAATTTTGAGGGGTGGCAAATATTAAAGGCCGACAAATTTATAAAAAGCGATTTATATTTTTATTGTTGTTATGACATATTGACTTCATAATAATTATCATAATAGTTTAAATTTACTGTGTATTTATGATATGTTTATTGATAGATACAAACAAAGTTAAATTTATTTTCAATATTCCGATAACAATAACAGAGGTTATTAATAAAAAACAAATTTATTACTTTTACAGTACCTTTCTTATCGCTGTCTCTGTAGAGTTTTTTAAACCGGAAAAAATTGACTAATGTCATTTTAAAATCTATTTTGAAAAACATATCATGCCGAGGATGTTATTATCATAATTCAACTCGTGTTCGCGTAGCTCCTTTATAGTACGCTATTAGTTTACGTTTATTTTTTGTTGAATATTATTTTTATTTTGTGAATATGAATGCAATTAGAAAACGGTTAAGTGGCGACCAATACAAAAATATTGCCAAGTTAAAAAGTGATGGATTATAAAATTTTACAAATTAAACATCGATATAAACTAATTTTCTTGACAAACCAGTTTCCCCCATTTTTTGTATAAGAATAATTGAAGATAAAACTACAGATTTTATTGTTGTTCGTATTCTCAAGTTTGTGAAAATAAAATAAAATATACTTTGCCTTTTGAAGTTGAACTCGTTGAATAAGAAGATAGTTGCATATCTCCCAATTTAACTAATATGATTTTTAATACGTTAATTTTGAAGGCCGATCCAGTAAAATGAGTAATTATAGACGATTTTCGCAAAAAACGGTATTTATCAAAAGACAACAAATAGTTTCATTAAATCGAAAATATTTTTCCAAATATTGATATAGCATTTTCGTATGTATACAAGTGTCTAATTGTACTGTAGACAGATCTTTTTCTTTTATCAAACGTGTCAAAAACTATCTAAAATTCACTCATGATGATAAAAAGCTAAATAATATCGCATTTCCAACACAAAAAATTAAATGTCATACGAACTGAATAGCGAAGATTTAATTGACTCATTTGTAAAAACTAAATGTTAATATAATTCAATTTTATAATAGCTAATTATATATTATGTATTATATATGTGTTCTTTTTGTTCTCAACCATTTAATATTTATGTTAGTAATGTAATATATTAATAATAATACTTATTTTATAGTTTATTAATAAAAAACATTTGCTTGAAAAATATTTTTACATATTTTTTTTTAAGGGAATATCCAGAAGTGTTATGACTAAAATAGAGAAAATTAATCCTCCCTCATAACGTTATGAAGGGTAACAAAATTTGAAATGCCTATAGGCTGAAAAAATATGAATACACTTCTGAGTGTCAGTAATCCTTAAGTAAAAAGTTTTTAGTAAACATTAATTTTTAAATAATGAAATATATTTTTAAAGAACAACTCTATACATTAAATTTAATTTATAATAATAAATAAATAATGTTGAAAAAATCAAAACATACTTGTATATCTTCTGGCTTCATAACATTTAAAACAAATGTAGAACCTAACCAGATTTTATATGGTTCCGGCCCGTATCGTTCATTTAACTTGATAAACTTTTCCATTATATCTAAAAATCAAATTAAATGTATTTACACTATATACGTTCATGTTTATTTTTAAGTACAAAGAAACATTCATTAGAAGCAAAAATATAATTTTTTAAATCAACTTTTCGAGTTGTTTTCCATCCTAAATTAGACTATATATATTATAACTAATTAGTAAAAAAGAGAATTTACATATAAAAACTCAGCACAGTTGGGACTTGACATAGTTGGGTTCAGTATAGATGATATCTGACAGTAATTAAAATCAGTATCGGAAAAAACGTTTCGATGCAAATCTGTATATAGTGTTTAATTTTAAAAAATTGAAGGATTATACCAAAAGTAAAATAAATTCCTATATTCTTTATTAAGCCTGATTAGTAGTTTTTTGATTTAGAATTACAATATATGAATAAATATGTATTATAGCAATAAATAATCTATAGATAGTGTTTAATTTTTAGAAAGAATTTATTATTATTTATTGTGGGGACAGTTCGTAATGGTGTAGAGTTATAATGCATATCACGCTTGCAGTAGATACTCATTCAGTATATTAAAATAATTGAAGTTCATAGTGCTATATTAATATGGCGTTATGTTCTTTTTCTTCTTTTGGCCGTTCAGTCGGTCGGAAAGTCTCCAAATGGTTTACTGGAGAAAATGATCAAGACTGTCCCCATCTTCCACATGGTACTTCGCATAATATTGGTCACCTCCACTGCTACTGCTGCAAATGTCTTGAGACATTTGAGTTTCTAGCTTGTTTTTCTAGCATTTTGAAGATAATCAAAATTGTTGAAGTACCTTAATTGAGCTGTACGTTTAAGAGCCATTTACCGTATGTCGGTAGTGCCCCGACATAGACACAAAATTTTTATACAAATTAATTAGTTCGTCGTTTCAAGCTCTTCTCGAGTTCTCTCGTTGGATACACTGGTCAGCCCCAATCCCTCAAATTAGTAAACTACTTGAGGGGTAGAGTTTAACCCGTCAGCACGGTCTAGCTTAAAATTAGCAGACTAAAGGGTGGCTCCTTGTCAGCCACCAGCACAACTACCTTTTCAATATACCTACTAAATATATCCTGACTCGTAACTCGACGTTTCTTCGTCAATACGTACAGTTCCCCAATACTTTTCATGTTTTCCATTTATATTATTTTTCCCACCATTATTGATTTGCTTACCCTGCATTTCCCTTTTATAAGAAATTATTTTACTGCTTAAGAGTTCAAAAATTGCTAATTACTGTTGTAAAGCTTATATTATACTAAAATCGACGTAATTCAATACTTCCTCAGCTATTTACTATACCTTTATTGCTTTGACCCAACACTTAATCTTTTACCAATTTGCACTGGACCAAGTTATTTTGGTGCAAACCCTGCATGAGATATTTTTTTTGGTGGTTGATAATGGATGTACGCGGTAATACATCCAGTCCATATTCTTAAATGATCTATGTGATCATTATATAGATATAGATATAGATATAGATCATATCAATGTAAGTTCAATCTAAGTTCATAGGAAAATTATTTTTCCCTTCCGGAAAGATACATTTTTCACCGAACCATCCAAATTTTTGGTTACTTTAGTAGGATTAGCTATACGTCCTCAGGAATAAGCACCGTAAGTTTAGTCACCCGTTACTATCGTTTTTTTTCAGCATGCCGTTGTTCTTGTTTTCTTGTACCCATGTGAATTGTATAAGTTTGGTAGTCTTATGCCGCTTCTTATTTCACCAAGAAAGCGTGGCACTCCGTTTCTCTTGATTTGATTGTGAAGAGCTGCAAATTTATGCGCTTTTCGGGTGCATTTATGGGTTTCTGGTTTAACTACATCTTTTTTCAGTGACAGTTTCTTATTTGTCCACTTAAAGCTAATCCCTTCCACAGAATAATTCTTTTCTTTGAGCAGCTGTTTTGAATGGTATTATCAACGTCCAAGTCAGTTTTAGTAGATCTTCTATTGACCACTGACGTCTCACTCTAGGGTAACCCGTCAGTCACTACGCATTCTATTCTTCTCTAATCCACCGAAGAAATCAAATGTACACTGGAGCATGGGCGTCCCGGGTAATTTACCTCGAGGTAATAGCCATTTTTGGGGGCAATTTTATTTTTCATATTAGAAATAAAAAGTTATGTGTTTTTATACCTGAAGGTATAAAAAAAACGATTATGATATATAAAACTGTTGTATGGGCCCACGTGGTAAAGAATTAAACTTAATAAAAAAAACGAAAACGCTCACTTTTCAATAAAAATATATAATATATAATGTGATTGAACAGTAAATAAGTCATAAAAAAAATAAGAAAAGTTTTAATATTTCTTACTTTTAGAATACTTCGGGTTGCTTCAATAAAAGTATTGAGAATTTTATAAATGAATTATACATTGACACTAAACTTACCTTGTGGTGTTCCGATAAATTCTAATCCTGAACCAATTAATGGATACGATGGAGGCCCTGGTATCTTAGCTGCAAATCTATCAATAAACCGACGATTCCATTTGATGCGGCACCAAGTAATTAATAAAAATATTATAATAACGCAACCAACTAACTCAACTTTTGTTTGCCAATATACAGCCAGTGTATTTAAGTACAACGGAAAAGTATAAAATGTAACATTCATAATTAATTTTTTTCTATCCACAACACTTCAATACAATCGAGAAGGCTAGAATGAAACTGAATATTTATTTAATATTTTACAACGTAATAAAATTGGAACAAATCGTCACTAATTTAACGATAACTCATATTTGATATTTCATACATATTTTAGGAACAACTTAAAACTGATTTTATATTTTCTTACAATTATTAATATATTCATTTATGCACATTTATTATGAGATTTAAAACTCGGTATAGGAAGAAATTTCTTTTTTCTTCGTAAAATTAATTTAAAATTATTATCTTTATTGAATTTAAAACAGACACCTGCTACTATCGATTTAGCTTTTACAAATGAAACGAATCATGAAACATGAAACGTTAAAATAACTAATATAAAATTAATCAAATAAGGGATTATTTCCAAATCACCGACGATCTAAGTATATTTATTAACTTACCTTTAAAAATACGATGTAATTTTTTTTAATGTATACTGCCAAGTATTATTTTTTTACGAATAAATACTATTGTTATATTAGACTTATTTAACTGGTAAAGAACAAAAAATAGGAATTGATCTATATATATGCACCAAAATCTATTAAAATTCGACCTTCTAAATTTGTTAATACCTAAAAGTTGAATATATTTTAGGAGAGGATGTAAAATAATTTAATTTATATTGTAATAATAATTATAATTTACAATGATTTATGATAATACTATGTGTCATACAGTCATTTTAAAAATTTATTTTTAACAATGTTTAATAGTGTAGGAGTACTCATTAGTATTAAATATTTCAATGGAGAACATGTACTGAACAATAAAATTGACTTAAGAACCATTCAATTTGAATTTCTAAATAAATAATATTTCCCTCAGTACTTAATTTTTTAAGGACTAAAAATATAATAAAAGTATGTTAAATGATAACATTTTTTCTAAATTATAAACAATATAGAAGGATGCACAAAAATAGTTTTCATAACCAATATATATGTCCTAAGACGTAAAATTTTTAATTAAAAAATGTATAAATCTAAAAAAACAATAGTTATTAAATTGAGTTGATTAATTATGTATATAGAACATTTATTTCACTTTTGTTTTTGTTGGGTGATAGTACATGTATTTTCTGTGTTAACCTTTCAAATCTTCAAGAAAGTACATAAAAGAAGGTTATTCATTTTGTTTTTTACTTGAAGGATTACAAAAGTATAAAAAATCGAATTTTGACCACAACAGATAAATTCCGTAATTTTGATGGCGTTATCAACATGAGAAACAAAGGTCAAGACAATATATTATCGGACTACAGCAGGATTTTTTTTAATATATATTTTAACAAAGGAGTTTACTTAATATTTTAAGAATAACAAGAATAGTACAAAAATTATGTTATTCAAGTTAACAGTCATAATTAATTTAAGCTACTAATAAATACTAAAGTAAAAGTTTTTTATAGTTGAACATATCATAATAATATTAAATATAAAGATAATTGGAGACTTATAAAACAATTAAAGTGAAAAAAGCAAATTAATTTGATGCAAGACAAAAAACTGAACGGGCAAAATGTGTTGTAATATCCACGCATATTAATTAATAATAATTCTTAAAATATTTGGATGTATATTATAAAGAAACTAAAAACGTACAAAAATTGTATTATGTACCAAACTGATATAAAATTATAAAAAAATACTTAGTAATACACGGAAAAAAATGATTTTAGTTTGGTAAATGGTTAGAAATACTATGGTTAGGGGAACCATATTATAGTATTTGCAATTGTTTTTGTCAGTAATTCTACCCAGTAACGTATGGTTGGATCAGCCAAATTAATTTAGTTATTATACATGGTTATTTTTACCGAAGTATTTAGTTAGAGCAACTGTATAGTATAGGTATACAACCACATTATTATGGATAACTGGACAACAAATATAAAATAAAAATGTTATTTATCGTGTTATTGTTTGTAAGTACTATTATAACTTGTAAAATGATATGTTAATTAATGCACTATTAGGTTTTGATTGTTTAATAATTGCACAATGAGTTAATTGTTAGTACACAGGAAAAATCTATTCAGATATCTTTATAAAACTTTTGTTGACTGGACCGCGCTTGAATTCATTGATGGAAAAATAGCCTTTTTTTCCAGACAAAGACGCGCCGTCGAGCTTATTGGCCGATGTATATGAACGCCTCATCATTCGTTGATTCATTGAGAACGATAGTCGACGAAAACTTAAGCTGATCTATATATCTATATATTTTTTCTTAATTGTTTAATTTTGATAATTAATATAAATAATAATATAATTTAACAATATATTATAAAATAATTACAATAATGGACAAATGGACTCAAAATAAGTTGAAAGATTTAAATCTTGAACAGCTAATTTAAACTTTTGAAGGTAAGGAAAGTATTCATTACATTATATATTTACTAGAGAAAATAATAGTTTTTTGAATTCTTTTAAATGATCANAAAAAAAAAAAATATATATATATATATATATATATATATAAATATATATATATTTTCATTCCTAGGAAAAATAAAGCTTATTTTTCATAAGTAATAAATAAAACTATTAAATATGCACAAATTGTTAGATGAAGAGATCGATAGAATTGCATACAAATCCTTGACAGAGGACATACTAAAAGATTTGGTACATATAATTGGTTGGAGGTCCAAATTTTTTATATATATTGCAATATAAAAGTGCCGAAAATAAAACATTAGAGGTAATAAAACAAAGTTTGTATTTATAGTTAAGTAATACATAAAAAATTTAATTCATCTTCATCCATTTATTATTTTATAAATAATAAAATTTAGTATAAAATTAATACTCTTTCTTTGTACAAAAAAAAAATTATAACAATTTTTTAGATTAATCTTAGTTATTTAATAGTCAAAAATATTAATTTAACAGACGTCATTTATTTCAGTGAATCTGATAAAAAAAAATTAGCTTATAATCTCAATATGAACGTACAAGTTGTCCCACTAGGTTCACATCCTTATTAACTTTTGATAGAAAAAAATGTTGTGTTAACGGTTTTTTAATCGTTTTTTAGTTTTGGACTACACTAAAAACATGTACTTTACTATTTCTTTTTAATAGAATAAATAATAATAATAAACATTTTTATTTTACAATTGATTGTGAAAAATTAAACAAACAAAAATTGTTTTTCTCTGTAGCTAATTTTTGAGGTTGATTTTATTAAATATATTTCTTATACATAAAAATACATTGAACCAATAATTTTGTGAACAATAATCTTACTTTAGACCCTGAGCACCCTAAATCTAAATTTTTGAAATGCTAAATAAAAGAATTAATTTTTGTGAAAAAAAAACAAAACAATTTATTTTTCAATGTTATTGCTCTGAAATCTTTTATTTAAGAATTTTAAAATGAAACATAAAATTCTTATTCAACAACATTTAATAGTTTAAAAAAGCATTTATTAATAGCTAATTTAAATAATCCTTTTTTTTTGCATTTAAAGAAAATACAAATAAAATAAAACTATTTAATTGATGAAGCATCTTAAAAATACATTTTTAGGATAGCTACTTGATGTCTCATGTACATAATTTTATGAATTAACATTTATCAAACAATTATTTTAATAATTTAAAAAAAAAACAACATATCCTTCAAAATATTCATAATAATTAATTATTCATTATATTGAAAGTTGTAATGCCAGTCTTGAGAATAAAATTTAACAGCTTGGTTATGAAGAGTTAACGGTTTAGAAACTGAAACATTGCAAACGTTTTGGAATTTTGCTGTTAATTAATTTTTAAACAATTAAGTTACAGAAAAATGATATAAAAAGTATATTTTATAAAGTTCTTAAATTATTATCAAATCTATTAACACCTATATTATTATTATATACGAATTTATACGTAGTATATGACAAAAAAATACCCTAAAAAAACTGTAACATTTAACAAATAGTCAACAATTTAGTTTGGTAGGCTTGACCAAACGTATAGTTAAGTTAACTATAATGTATGGCTTATACAAATATTTTATTAGGTTACTACAACTTATTCCACAAAAGTTCATACAACTATGTCATATAGTTATAAGAACCATAAGATACAACCACATAAGTATGGTAATTTTAACCATAGTACATAGCTGTCGCTATACTAACACTAAATTTTGGGGTACCGTAACCATTTAAATGGTTAACCTAACCATAATTTTTTTTCGTGTAGTAGTTAAACAATTAGTTCAACGATGATGAAGACTTCGGAATTCAAAATTATCAGTAAAAACCAAGAAATCAAGTGCTCATATAATATCAATATATATTTTAAATACTAGTATGTTTAGTTCATTATTGTTTTAAACTTACTTTAAAATTATTTCTAACTTTTTAGTTCGATGTACTTTAAAAGCGTGTTTTTTTAGATTTAGTGTAATTATCACACTACCTTATCATAATAACTATACAGAGTGTTCATTAAGTTTGAAACATCGATTTTTTAGAGCCGCAATTGATTTTAGCTTCGATTCAAAGCTGAAAAGATATTAATTTTACTATAATGTGTTGTATTTTTTTTTTTTGTGTCTATGAACGTTCAATCTCAACTCTCGCTGAACCGATTTTGATGAAAAATATGTCAAAAGATCACAAATCGTATCTAGTCGAAGACATTACCCTCAAAGTTTAAAAAAATCTCCCTCGTTCCCCGTAAACGGGGAAAATCTCCCAAGAAATTACAAATTTTAAAATCGCTAATTTTGAAAATTTTTTCAATTTTTTTTACTTAAAATTGCCAGAACTTTTTTAAAAATAATGAATGATTATACATTTTTTTTATAGATACCTGAGGTATTCACCTATCTTTTTAAATATTTTTGAGAGCATTTGATCCTTTACTAGCCCACATGAAGGGTTTCAAAATGGTAACTTTTTAAAAAAAATTAACTTTTGAAAATGTTCCGGAAAGACTGACACTTTTATATATACTTTAAATTAAAGCTAATGTAATATACTTTAAATTGAAAAAAAAAATTTGACCTCT
This sequence comes from Daktulosphaira vitifoliae, assembly GCF_025091365.1. Lineage (NCBI taxonomy): Eukaryota > Metazoa > Arthropoda > Insecta > Hemiptera > Phylloxeridae > Daktulosphaira > Daktulosphaira vitifoliae. The sequence continues at coordinate 27,261,736 of NW_026099576.1, forward strand.
GGACTTGTCTTTATGGTGAAAACGACTACCGTATGCAAAAATATGCTATTTTTGTGAAAAAATTCTTGATATTGTATTTTATATTATTAAATTTATATTGCGATAACTTTTGGAAAAATGTATGGATCAATATTATTATTTTTTATAAATAATTTTTATATACCCTTTTCATCTATCACTTTTTTTGTAAATCGGATCATACCCCTTTATTCAAAAATATGCTATTTTTTTGTTAAAATTCTGGGTTTTGTATTTTATTTTATTGTAAAATACCTGACAAGGGGAGTACACAGATTTTCATAAATATTATATAAATAAAATTGATATAGTATAGAAACTTATTTAAATTTTTTTGCTTTTTTTGTAGTCGAGAAAAAAACTTTGAAATTTGAACTAGCTTAAATAGCCAATTTTTTCATTGGCGGTAGTGACGTACGGTTGCCAAGTAGGTAAAACTTGTGTTTTACGAGCTTGGAGTACAAGGTTCCAACCCACGTATGTTAAGGTACTTTTTTCTTAATTCTTCTTAAGTTAGAATAAATTTTAAACTGCTTTGATTTTTATCTCATTTAGATTCAATAACTTCAATAAAGATCAAGGATCCTATCACTGTAGTCGACACTCGTGAGAAGAAATTTTTTATTCATATTAAAATTATTTTACTATATTTTAAGTTTTAACTTCGATGTAAAGCTAAGAAAATATTTTTTTGTGACTATCATTTATTTTCTCTGCTCAAATTGACCTACTTTTTTCAACGATACGTAAAATGACTACAATTCCTTTCTAGTTGAAGATATTACCCTTAAAAATTGAAAATAAAATTCTAATTTTTTCAATTAAACAGTCACTTATCCCATGTTCTCCATACAAACAATTAAAATTATTCATATCTAATGTTTTAAAAATATATTGACGAATCAAGTTTGATATGATAATTTGATACATTGATATACAAAATTATATCATTTTACTTTATAATTTAATAATTTTTTTACTCTATTTGTGTGTGCTACTACTAGACTATAATTTACGAAAACGATTGAGATTTTAAATAAAATATTTCATTATATAAAATCTATGACTGGCTGTTATATGTAGAAATATGAAAATAAAGATATAAATAGGTGTATATGTGTATTGTGCATATTGAGCAAGTTTATGTATGTTTAGAGATTTGGTTAATTGTTGAGCAACGAGGTTCTCTCGGGGTTGTAGATTCCGAGGGTTTAGAATAATAAAGATAAGTAGATATAAAAAGTAATAGTTAAAGTTCCCCTTATAAAGATATTATAAATGACCCAACTGGTAAGTACCTGTAATAATACACTGAGGCAACGAAGAGATGGTGGCTATCTCACGAATACAATGTAATGTGATATAGGGTATAAACTAGTTAGTAATAATTAAATGAATTTTAAAGATATATAAATTATTTGATCTATTGATTAATCGTTCTGTATTCAGATTATTAATTCTAAATGATTGATTTATTTATTTATTTTAAATTTTAATCGGGTAAAAAAAAACCCTTTAACATAATGCGATAGAATAAATCAATAATTTCTTAGTTAACATAAATTATATTAAATGAAAAAATACAATTTTAACTAAATACTACTCAGATTTATAATAAACAATTAGAAATAAACAAATTACAATACACAATTAGATAATGCATTATAAATATTCGACTTGAAGACATCACGAGACATAAAGAAAAAATCAATAATGTTTAAAATTTTATTAGCTTACAATAGGACTCGAGGAAAATATGATGCTGAGCTATAATTAATGGTAAAGAAAGGAACACGAAACAGTTTAATAACTCTGAGGTTTATTTGACTAGTTCTAAAGCCAACCATTGAAAGTAACTCTGGGCAATCTAAATAACCATTTAGTAAGTCATATAAAAACATAAGATCACTAACTCTTCTTCTAAGTTCACAAGATGTAATACCTAACTGAGTAGAATGTAAATAATATGAATCCCTAGTAAGACTAATATTCAATTTAAAACAGATAGATTTCGTATACTTGTATTAGACGTTTTCTAATAAATTAATGTAATTAGCATAATTAGAGGACCAAACTAAAGAACACAACTCAAGCTTTGATCTGACAAGAGAAAAATTTAACAATTTTAAAGTATTTATGTTTTTAAATATTTTAAGACATAGTATTTCTATTAACTAAACCTAATTTCTTAAAAGCATTACTGACTGACAAATTTATATGTCTAGTAAAAGAAAGATTATCCTCAAAAATTATTCCCAAAAGACTTATGAAATCAACCCTAGTTAAACTGAAATTACACAAACTATAGTTAAAGAAAATGGGATCTTTTTTACGGGAAAATGATATAAATCTACATTTGCTTAAGTTCAGAGGTAACTCATTTGTAACACTCCAATTATATAGTTTTTCAATGTTTACTGTAATTTAATACAATCACTCATTGAGTTGATAACCGTATATATTTTGGCATCACCAGCAAACAATAAAATATTTATAGTGGTATCAAAAATACTAAACAAGGCATTTATATATAAAATAAATAATAGAGGACCTAAATGAGAACCTTGTGGCACCCCAGAGTGTACTTTAATATCATTTGAAACAACTGAGAGCAATTTTACTACTTGTGTCCGATTAACTAAATACGATTTAATCCAATTTAAAAATGAGCCATTTAATCCAAAATATTCTAATTTTATTGATAAGAGTTTATGGTTTACTTTATCAAATGCTTTTTGAAAATCTGTGTATATTGAATCAAATTTCCTGCCCCTCATTAAAAGCAGAAATAATGTTTGATTGATATAAAAGAAGATTAGTAAGCATTGATTTTTTTTGTCTAAAACCATGTTGATTGCTAACTAGTTGTTGTGACATTAAAACTGATAACTTTTTAGTGATAATGGCTTCAAAAATTTTAGGAATAGCTGATAATTTAGATATAGGTCTATAGTTACAAATGTTTGATTTATCACCTGACTTATGTATTGGAGTTACGTATGACTTTTTCCAAATTTCCGGAAACATACCCATTTTTAAAGATTTGTTAAAAATATAATACAATGGTTTAATGAGAACATCTTTACAGTTCTTCAAATAAACAGGTGGTACTCCATCAGGACCAGATCCAGAATGAATATTTAATGTAGTTAAGTATTCATAAATCTCATTTTCGCTAATCGACCACTCGTGTAAATTAAGAATATTTATTGATGCATGTGAGGAAATTGTAACATTTGATGAATTAACAGGTTTAATATATACACTAGAAAAATGATTGGCAAAAAACTGAACTTCTTCTTCATTGTTTGAAGATAGAATTTGATTATAAGATACAAAATCAGGAATTTTTATTTATTTTTAAAGAGTTAATATATTTCCAAAAAAACTTTATATTTACTTGAATGTTATCCTCAATATTAGACATAAATTTTGAATGAGTTAGAGATATTAAATGCTTACATTGTTTCCGAAGAGCTGAAAAAACTAAATAATCTTATTAAAAACCACTAATCTTATATTTCTTGTGTGCATATTTTTTACTACTAATAATAATTAAATTTTTAAGGTTTTTATTAGCCCATATTGGAGAATAATTTTCATTAATTATAATTTTAGGCACAAAGATAGAGAAAGAGTGATTAATTATTTCATAAAACTTAATTATTAATTATTTCTAGTAAAATTTAATCTAAGTTTAGATCGAAGTTAATATTAAAGAGAATATTTGAAATATCATCATAATTACATTTGTTAAAATTATACAATGGTAGATTATTAGACTGATAAATAACATTTGGTACATCAAATTTTATAATTAAATCAAAAGGAGGGTGATATATATTAGCCTTTTGAACTACAGAGTCACTAGGGTAGTTTGACATAACATTACAGTTTGTAAACAAACAATCAAGATGTCTGTTATTAACATTACTTATATTATTAACTTGTTTTAACTTTAAAAGATTTATATAGCAATTTGATATTGTACTACCAGATAAATGATTTTGACTTATAGGATCCCTAGACCAATTAAATGAGTTTAGATTAAAATCCCCGACTATAAGAAAATAATTATCAATGAATTTTAAGACTATAGATTCCAGTAAATCACAAAGCTCAGAGTAGCTTTCAATGGACACAGAAGGAGGTATATAAACACACCCAATAAAGATGGTAACATCATTTGATAAACTAAGTTTTAAAAATAGCTGATCAATTTCACATAAGGAGTTGATAATAATTTTCTCACATTTTATTTTTCTCTTTACGGCAATTAAAACATCTCCTCCCCTAACCTGTCGATCTTTTTTTGAATAGATTAAAAGCTTCACAGCCAAGTTCAGCATCACACAAATTATTATTTAACCATGTTTCGGTGATAAATATTATATCATTATGTAAATTTACAATAGAATTACAAAAAAAGGAAGTTTAGTCAGTAAACCCCTTACATTTTGATAAAAAATATTCAATGTAAGTAATTATTTATCAGATTAGTTGAACGGCGATCCCTTGAAACAATTGCAGGTGTACCTTTTACAAATTTTATTGTTAAATCATTTTCTCCCTTGGAGATACGTGCCTTAAATTCATCGCGAAGTTTATTCATAAATGTCCTTTGATAAATAGTACGATCAGAGCTGATTAAAATGTCCGATGAAGGCTGGATTGATTTTATTTTTTTTTTATTTCTCAAAATATCAAATGCATCACGCGGTATAGGTAACACTATCTTAATTGGGCGAGGTTTTGAGTTAGCTTGGACTTGTTTACCCAATCTTATCAACTTTAATGGCTTGATAGCCGAATCACTAACAATGGAGCTAATAATATTAGATACTTGTACTTCATGATGTCTGATTTTATCAGCAGTATTAACAGCTGTTGATTCCGGAATATTATACATAATTAGATTTGAAGCTCTCAGATATCAATCATTTAATTCATTAATTATGAAATCTTCAGAAATAGCTTAGTTTGACCTATCTGACAATTTAAGTTGGTTAACTTTTGTTAACAATCGATTTATTAAATTTTTTAATTCTGGATTATCGCGTAAGCCTTTTTCACAAGACGGACAAAAGTATTTTAAAGTGCGATTTTTTAAAGAAAAACATTTTAGCTCACTAGCTGTAAGTCCAGAACATTTACTATGAGCTTGAAAATTACAACCATCATATTTTATTGTGATATCAAAGTCAGAAAAATTAAGATTGCAAACAAAACACACACAATCCATAATGCAATTTTTAACTAAACTTCAAGTATATATAATAGTACATAAAAATAGATTAGAGAGGAAAAAACGAGCACGTACAACATTACTCTATCACTGCATGATTTAAACTTTAAATATAATATAAATATTGACTCTTATTGATTTGAAATCTTACCTGATGATTTTTGTTTGTTCTTATAATAACTTTTAGTAGTATCAAATAATAAAAAAATAACACGAACTCAAATGTTTAGTTCATAAATTAAAACGTGAGAATTTCGACAATGATGATTACAAACTTTTCGTATAGATGTCGAGAGCGCGTTTATAACAGTTCTTTGGAGACAGACTCACCCAAGTCCTCAGCACTGACTGAGAAGGATTACTCTGCCTGTTATAGTATTTTGTATCCCCAAACAATCATCATTGTGTCATTCTTGTAATGTTATCGTTTATTGAAAATTAAGCATAAGATATGAAATATATAAATTAATACATAAAAGAAATAAAATATATAAAATAATACATGTGGATAATATACAAATCATTTTTAGATAACGATAATATAGTTTGTTTTTACATTTAAGACTATGGTTGACACATTGTGTTAATTTATTAAGATAAGAGTAAAAATCATACTATAATAGTGAAGAGTATATTACAACATATATCTAAAAGATTCTAAGCACTTTGTGTTTTTTTATTAGAAATATAATTTTATAATTTGGCCTTATTTATTTTTTTATTTTTATTGATTAAGTATTTTTTTTTTAGAGAGTATATTTTATTAACAGATCAACACCAATATTTCTTAAATCTTCCTTTGGTCTGCCCAAAACAAGATTAAAAAATATTTATATTTGTGTAAAAATTTTATAAAGATGGTATTGTGGTTGCTTAATGTGTTCCGGCTCAAACGCCTTCAAAGGAAGCGGTACAATAATCATCAAGACAAAAGTTAAATATTAAAAATATATTTATAAGTTTCTTTACGCAGTCTGCCGGCGCGATGTTTGTTAAAACAGAGACATAAGCTCAGAGACCACCTACTCAACACACAGACTTACAAACATTTTTTAGAATAATATCTAGTTGCAACGTTTATTCTATCCGCCGGAACGATGTTTGTTAGAACAAAGACATTAAGCTCTAAGACTAGCTACTCAATAAGAAAAGTTTACAATAAATTTTTTTTAATTGCTTTATGAACTATTAAAATTTGAATTTAAAAATAATATAATTAATGTGTTTTGATAAAATATTTTATAGATAAAAATTTAAATTTTCAAAAAATTTGTATGTAANAATATAATTAATGTGTTTTAATAAAATATTTTATAGATAAAAATTTAAATTTTCAAAAAATTTGTATGTAATATAATTATATTTAAACATTCTTCTCATTCAATTTTAATTCGTAAGTTGGTATTCTGTCTCTTGGGCGTATTGTTACACGATATCCATGAACACTTTTCATCGTTAACTCGAGTTTTAACTTTATATCAGACATTTTGCATTTAGTATGTACACTATAATTACGTAAAAATGATGATGGCATAATTTTCATTTGTAACATTGCATACTTTTCCCCTAAATTATTAAATTTTCGAAATGATTATATTTATTCTATTAAGATATGAATAACTCGTAAGTACCTAAACAGTTTCTAGGTCCACCACTAAAGGCAACAAAACTATACTTGTGTCGTTTTGCAACCTTTTCTGGATCAAAATTATCTGGGTTGTATTCCCAAGGATTTAGATACAATTCTTGTAAGTTATGGGTTCCTATTGGCGAAATAATAACAGTAGTACCTTTTGGAATTATGTAGTTACCTTAAAAACCAAAAACAGGATTTTAAAGTGGTTTTATTATCTATACACACAGAGAAATTACTTATTTTAACGTCATCTTGAAGAGATCTCATAAAAATTGGTGCTATAGGATATAATCGAAGAGTTTCTTTTATACATTGTTCCAAATATACAAACTTAACGGTATCTTCAATTGTTACTATTCGATTACCTTCTCCCATTATATGGTAGATTTCATCATAAACTTTGTCCTGTAAATTTGAAATTAAATTTTAAATATGATTAAATATTGATGAAAACTTATAAATTGTATATCACTTTGTAATGTTGCAGAATTTATACAAGTTTTTTTTTATATTAATCTTATCAATTAGATGTATGTGCAGTAGGTGTAAAGTATTTTCATAATTTTGTATATGATAACCTCCACTTGTCAACCGGTCCGATATCTGTCATCATCAGCTGACCGTACACTGTGCACCTATACCGTCGAGGCAACAACTCGTGTTTTCTTTATATAATTATATTTTGAAAACCACGTTTCTTTTTTGTATTTTTTTTGTCCTCCGTTTTTTTAAATAAAACGTCGAGTTGATCTGCCGTCTACTTTGGAGTCAACCAGGCTGTATTTTTTTTGTCCTCCGTTTTTTTTATTAAAATAAATGTCGAGATGATGATGATGGTGATGTGAGGCGCAGCTATGGCCGGTGGTGGGCCGTCACCCTTCAATCAACAATCAAGTACAACCTGAAACCCCCCTTTTCAAACCCATTATTACTGTTATATAGAGCACCTCTTTTTCTTTTTTTGTTTTTTTTTTCTCTTCTTCATGACTATACATTTAAAATTATATATATGCTAAAAATATTCAATAATTAAAAAGAAAAGATGTTATTATGTTATACATGGCCTTTCTCTTTTCTTAATATTTGTTTTTCTCAAAACCTAGTAGCTCCGTCGACAAGTACTATCTTGTTTGGCGCGGCTACTAGGTCACTGTCCAGTGTTCCCCCTGGGCAGTGGGTAATTAGTAGGCCCTCTGTTTGGCTGAAACCTTACAATTTATATGTCTTGATGGATAGCTAACATTAAAATACAGAAACGAGTGGTTATTGAATTAATCTTAATGCTCAATAAAAACAATAGGATAATTATTATACAAATTGGGTTTTAAAAAAATTGATTAGAATTTTAATTATATTGATTTACTCTAAATATCACAGTTAAAACTTCATATCTTTAATCTTTGTTTAAAAGATATTATTTAATTCCAACAATATGTTCAATAATACTTTTCTTTGTTTTTCTACAATAGTAATCAATATTTATTTCATAGATAAATACAATATAAATTAATTAGAAAATTACTTTCTTTTCTGTTAAAGTTTAAAAAACAGTGGCTGGTTTTCTTCTTTTGGGCATATTGAAATTTTTTTTCTTTAATTATCTAATAAGAATAATGTCAATCGAAAATTATTTATCCATATTTATTTGAGCTGTATACACGACATTATAAACTAATGTTAATATAGAAAAGTATCCGTTAATCAATTTAAATGTTTATTGAAATATATTGGACCTTAAGAAAAATAAATTTATTCTGCGATAAACTTAAAACACAAATACCTCACCACCTTATTATATCGCTAGTCTAGTCTGATCAGAGTACCCCACTATCTATCTAGGGTGCAAAGTCAACTAGATTACAGCACACTACCGAGAGAAGACAGCTTTGTATTCTGACTGACATTATTTTAATTAAACATAATAACAGTTATTAACTATAATTTTTAACTTTTAATTACAAGTTAAAAAAACTGTCTAAAGCCAATTTACGGATGATTTATAAATTGACTTGGCTAACGTTGAACTATATAATGTAAATTTGGTTGAAAGAAACATTCGTAGAGGTAGGTAATTTTTTTTGGTTCATATATTATAAATAATATATAATATTTATATTATAAATAATATATAATATTTATATTATATATTTATTAAATATATAAATAATCAATTCCATAACAATAGTATAATTTTTATTATTATTAGTTACTCTTCCCAATATGTACATATATTATACACACAGTATCAATCATTTACCCTCTATTATATAATAATAACAAAAAAAAAAAATAAAAAAAAAAATAAACACATCATGGTAAAATTAATACCTTCTCACCNCACACAGTATCAATCATTTACCCTCTATTATATAATAATAACAAATAGTTTTTTTTATAAAAATGTACAGATTATTATTTGATTTATTTTTTAAACCGTAGTAAATATCAAGTAAATTTTAAAAAGTAAAAGATTATTTCTAAGAGTTGTTTTTAATGGTAACATAAGTAAGTAAAATGGCACCTATTATTTTTTGTTATTATTAAATAGAAAATGGTCCAAATAAAAGTTTGACTGGTCGATAAACAGTTTGTATTATTGCTTTTTGAATTCTTAGCATTCAAAAACTTAGTAAAGGTAAGGAGCGATGTAATATTTAGCGACTCTAGTTTTACCATGAAGCATATATAAAACATTGTCTGTTGCGCACCCCGCTCGTCTATAACTAAAAATTATAATAACTTAAAAAGTAATAATACAATATAGGTTGTCCACTAGTCAACTTTTTATTTAGACCATTTTCCATTAAAAAAATAAAGGGTTCCCATTTAACTTGCGTAATGTATCCCTAAAATCAATTCTTAGAATATTTATATTTTACAATAAACACAAATAAACACAATGTTTAGTATATTTTATAAAAATATTATTTAACAAATAAAACGGTAGCACAGTGGGGTCGCGGCATAGTGGGGACGTTGCATAGTTGGGTCCAGTATAGATTTAATCTGACAGTGATTAAAATCACTATCATAAGAAACGCTTCGATGCAAATCAGTAGATAGTGTTTAATTCTAAGAAATTGGTGGATAATTACAAAAGCAACATCAACTTCTCTTAAAATAAAATACAAAACCCATAATTATCATACAAAAATAGTATATTTTCAATATGGTAGCCATTTGCGTATAGAAGATAGATCGTCGGGACAAATTTTTTTTTTCCATAATAAAGTATATTACATTAGCTTTAATTTAAGATATATATAAAAGTGTCAGACCTTCCGGAACATTTTCAAAAGTTCAGTTGAAAAAATTAATTTTTGTAAAAAAGTTGCCATTTTAAATCCCCCCCAATGAGCAGGTTAAGTGATAGATTTTCAAAAAAATGATATCAAATGAAAGGTAAATATCTAAGGTTTTAGTATAAAAAAAA
>NW_026099576.1:27272421-27297995 GCF_025091365.1 Daktulosphaira vitifoliae
AAAAAAAAAAAACACATCATAGTAAAATTAATACCTTCTCCGCTTCGCATCGATGCTAAAAATGGGGGAAAGTATACTTAATAAATCATACTATTAATATGTATATATACATATAATACATAATACATTATTTATAACATGAATAAATAGTGATATGATTACTTATATTTCTACATTTGTGGTAAAATATTGTTGGAGTATTTTATTTTCGTGCAGATCATATGCAAAGAATAAAATTTAAATGTTGAAAATTACATAGTTTGTGGATTTTCCATAATACGCAAATTGTAAATTTTGTAAGTTCTATAAGTGGCGTTAAAATTATTTCTCCATCATCAAATTTTCATCAGACATTTTAATTGCCTAAAGGTAAATACTATGTAAATTTGAATAAAATTCGTTTAGTCACTTTTGTGTAATGAGATGATAAAGTTGGTTATTTTCAACAAACATGCGTGTTCAAGACCGTAAAACTATACAAACTTTTTATAAGTTGATTCAAATATGATATGGGGTAAAGGAACTTAACTAAAAGTTTCTAAAAAGAAAAAAAATGTTATTAAAAATTTTTTAATCTTCAAATTTTGCTATTAAAATACTGCAAAATTTATAAACTTAAATCAAAATTTCGATGTAAAAAAAAATTCAAAAATTCATAAACTTAAGAATGAAATTGAAGTACTGTTTAATATGAGTAAACCAATGCTAGTTCCACAGTGATAGCTTATTTGAATTTATTTTATTCTGATGCAAACCGAAATTCTATGGTCGAACGTAACCGGACGTCCAAGGATCATCATCGGAATAGGACCAGTGGGCCTGTTTTAAATCGCCTGTTCGACGAACGTATACATTCGTTAAACAAATTCTATTGTTTTATTAGGTATACGGCCTCCTAGGCATTGTTCGATGAACGTTTTTGTTCTACGATTGTTTGAAATTTTGGCGAATTATTTAAACTAAATTCACATCAAGTGATTATTTAAATTAAAAAATTATAAATGTATGTTTTAGTAATAAATTATTGTTATTAAAAAGTAATATACTAATTATAATTAAATATTTTAATATTAAAAATAGGGTCATTCCATGTGAAATCACCTAATGTGTTTGCTGTTATATTTCAGAAATTTTGATATCATTTGATAATACAAATATTGATATCAGTAAAAATCGAAACAAATGTATCGATATCAGTAAATATCGAATCATTTTATAAACCTATATTTCACAGTATCAAATTATACTGTATGGAATTATGAAATATTGTAATTTTAGAATTCGATTCCAACTGATATCGATACTAATGAATGTTAAAAATATTTGTATAATTAGTACCAATGGGCAATGAATATAGTCATTACTCTGTTATTTATATTTCTATCCACTAGCAAAAACCAAATATTTGCAATTATATTTAAAAGCCTAAATATACGTAATCAATTTTAAATACGAATTGTTTTTTATTATTTATTATACATTAATTTATACAAAATACTAATAATATTATAATTTATAATTGGTCATTATTAGCCAGTCTTCACATAGGTACATAAAAAAATACTAATATAAAAAATATAACTAAAACCAATCTTCCTCTGGGATATCAGCTAAAAATAATATTTTTTGAAGGCGAGAACTAGTTAAACGATTCCTAGATTTGGTTAATGTTGCTCCAGCCTTTGAAAAGTCGTTTGCAAGGAACACATGTTGCAACCATGGTAAAATGCAAACGCGCTTGTTTATACAAAATAGGAAATACGTGTTTCATATCCTCCCATATTTCAAGAGGATCAGACTTCAGGGTTGATACTGGATTTGATAAGTATAACGATAACTCATCGTTCATAAAAGTTGTGGTCTTTTTCTTTTTTTGGCCATGAACCAAATATTTATGATGTGCCCAAAAATCGAAGTTGTCTGTTTTAGAATGTTCTCCTTCTGACTCACTAGAAGAAATGGTGTCCAACTTTGACAACTTTCTTAAATCTGCTATCGAATGTATCGAATGTCAGAGATACATGAGGTGAATTTGACAAACGAAATTTTAATGCAGCTATAATAAACTCATATATATTATCAAGGGCATTTTTATAGTGTTAACAGAGGGAATTTTGTATGACAATTCTTTAATGAACCGTCTAAATCCTTTTCCTTCTACTACAGAAAATGGACGGTAATCTTTACAGATAAAGTAAAGTAATGCCATAGTTATTTTACGAAAATGATGACCACCTTCTGAAATATAAAAATAAAGTATCGATAATAATAACATAAACAACAATAAATTATGCTGATAAACATACCTGCATATGAGCTAATTTTTTGAAAAGCTTCAACAATAGGGTGTTTTAGCTGTTGTAAAGCCTTTGGTGGATCGTCTACACATTCCTAAAAACAAATTAATTATTAGATACAATTCTAAGAATAATTATGTGATAATTTAATTTTGTAAAAATGGTTATGTATTCATCGCTTATCAAAGTATCGATAAACCAGTCCGATGATAACAGTTATTTTATATTTTTAATGTGTATACCCAGTTATTGCCGTACCACAGAAAATTAGATGCCTATTATATAAATACAAATTCACAAACACCCTGTATATATAATTATACAACATATATAATAATTAATAATTATTACCTCTGACTCAGAGTCTTCCATACAAAGCGTTAGTTGTCGCGACTGAGATTTTGATGAGCAAGGTTCTAGCAATGTATGCAATGGCGATACATAACTACAGAAAATATATAAACATCAGTGTTTGATAGAGTAACATTACGTATAATTGAATCAGTTATTTTAAAAACAACATAAGTCATAAAATTGAAATTTTACACAAATTATAAATAACTTAATAATAACTTCATAAATTTACATTTGTTTGTATATTCACTTATACATACATTTATTTTGCGAGTTTGTAATATTCATTATTTATGGTTTTAAATAGTGTATTTTTAACTACATTAATAAAATATTGACATGTTGTTTTTGAAATTACTGATTCAATTTCAATAAAAAATATATAAACAATTTAATAAGTTACTTACTTTTGAGTGATAGTCAATTTTAACTGATTGACTATGGATGATATAGTATTAGTGAAATTTGGATAAATTTGAAGTATTGCCACAATAGCGTACTTCTTGTGAACAATGCTTGCGTAATGCAAGAACAGCGTCAATTTTTTTAAAATATATCCAAACTTTGCTCTTTGGAGGAGACATAATTTTTTGAAAAATAATATAATAAACAAAATATTTAAAAAATGTAAAAAAGAAGGAGCGATCGCACACGTGCAAATCAATCGAAAATTAATAACGTACAAGGTTAATAATGTTAATAATGTTAATAATAACAATTCGTGTATGTTCCCGATTTCATAGTACCTATCTAATAGACAGTGTCTATATCACAGACTATATGAAAATATATGTATATAGTCTGTGCGACTGTGCCTATACGGCTATACAGAATGTTTGATATTTCTTGCCTTNTGGCTATACAGATTGTTTGATATTTCTTGCCTTCTCAGTAAACGGGCATTTAATTACACTGATTAGGAAATCTATTGTATTGTGATTTGTGACTGTGGTCGGTGGTTCAAAATAGATTGATCGATACGAGACTTTTAAACCGTTATGGCGGTAAATGATTCGATACCAATACTTTTTTATCGATATTTTACTCGTATCGGTAGTATTGCAACGTCCCTACATATTATTCCCTCGCTGTCCGTCGTTTTACGACCGTTTGTTTTTCCATTGTTTTTTTTTTTTTTTTGTTCTCGCAGTCTTCGAGCACTGTCTTAAGTTTACCTTATTCTACAAATATTTTATATTGTAAAGTTGAAGTTTATTTCAGTCTTTTTGTTTTCCTTTTCGTTTGTATACTTGAACCGGCATTGCACCTTTAATTACAACACCTAGCTTGTGCTTATTATTAATTTGGTAATAATTTTTTACAATTTGACTTATTATAATTTATTTATACACCTCGTGGTTTGCACATTAGCTTAAATTGAACTATAATTTTCAGTTATCATTTTGTATTTTAACTTGAAATAACTTAATTTTCTGTTTGTATAAGAACACATTTACTTAATAGACCATTCTTTTAACTTGTAAACTTGCAAACCACTTGGTACATTTGTTCAGTTTGGATAAAATTTACAACTNTACTTTTAAACCGTTATGGCGGTAAATGATTCGATACCAATACTTTTTTATCGATACTTTCCTCGTATCGGTAGTATTGCAACGTCCCTACATATTATTCCCTCGCTGTCCGTCGTTTTACGACCGTTTGTTTTTCCATTGTTTTTTTTTTTTTTTTGTTCTCGCAGTCTTCGAGCACTGTCTTAAGTTTACCTTATTCTACAAATATTTTATATTGTAAAGTTGAAGTTTATTTCAGTCTTTTTGTTTTCCTTTTCGTTTGTATACTTGAACCGGCATTGCACCTTTAATTACAACACCTAGCTTGTGCTTATTATTAATTTGGTAATAATTTTTAACAATTTGACTTATTATAATTTATTTATACACCTCGTGGTTTGCACATTAGCTTAAATTGAACTATAATTTTCAGTTATCATTTTGTATTTTAACTTGAAATAACTTAATTTTCTGTTTGTATAAGAACAAATTTACTTAATAGACCATTCTTTTAACTTGTAAACTTGCAAACCACTTGGTACATTTGTTCAGTTTGGATAAAATTTACAACTTTATTCAATCTAATATTACATTTTGTCTCTTTAGTAGCTCAATATTTACTTTATAATAGTGTTGTGGTTTTTGAACTTAATATTTGCTCATTGTCGTCACACATAATTGTACAATCACTCATGTTGCTTTTTACACAGCAAATCTAGTCATAAGTCCATTTGATTGCAAAATACTTAAATAATTGAGCTGCTAGCCTCAATATTGTGTCTTAGTCGACTGTCATATTGTTCAGTTAATTATTTTCTTATTCATTTATTGTTACATTTAAATTTAATCGACCACTTGATCACTGTGATGTTAAGATAAATTATTTTCTCCTTTTCTTAAATTTAGGAAGTTTTGTCTATTAGTTTGAATTGAACAATTGAACATTTGGTTGAAGATGAGGTAGTCATCGCACTAACGTTATTTAGTAGATCACAATGTGAAAAATTTTTAGCTTTACTTGCATGGTACTTTGAACTAATTATTTTTTCAGCTTATTTGTTTCTAGTCCTCCCTTTCCTTTCACTACCTGTACACGCCTCTTCAAACAAAAAATTTAGAATCAACTGGTCGATCGGCTTTTCTCTTGTCGCCTATGTTTGGGTAGGTTCTTTGACACGATTTAAATCCTTATCCTTACAGTTATAATTTAATAAAGTTCCCTTAATAATCTTAATAAACAAAAATCTTTTTATTGCATGAATATCTTCAATATTTACATGCATCTTATTTTTTTTTTTACCTTTAATAATTCACCCTAGTTTTAAGGTAACAGTCTTCGACATACTAAAGTATGTCCACCACTAGTGACATCAAACAAAACATATNATGAGGTAGTCATCGCACTAACGTTATTTAGTAGATCACAATGTGAAAAATGTTTAGCTTTACTTGCATGGTACTTTGAACTAATTATTTTTTCAGCTTATTTGTTTCTAGTCCTCCCTTTCCTTTCACTACCTGTACACGCCTCTTCAAACAAAAAATTTAGAATCAACTGGTCGATCGGCTTTTCTCTTGTCGCCTATGTTTGGGTAGGTTCTTTGACACGATTTAAATCCTTATCCTTACAGTTATAATCTAATAAAGTTCCCTTAATAATCTTAATAAACAAAAATCTTTTTATTGCATGAATATCTTCAATATTCACTTGCATCTTATTTTTTTTTTACCTTTAATAATTCACCCTAGTTTTAAGGTAACAGTCTTCGACATACTAAAGTATGTCCACCACTAGTGACATCAAACAAAACATATTTTGTTTTATTTACAAGGTATCAGCATATTATAGTCCACAACAACACTTTATATTTTAGTATATATATATATATATATATGTATATTATATTCAACGATCCACTTCGTTTCATCATAGTGCACATTATTTCATTTAATATTATTTGGTTTACTTCTTGTTTAATTTTTTTTTAAATCCACTTATGGTCCGGGTGTTGTTTCTTTTTTAGAATCGAGACCTTCGCCTAAGTGGTTGGCGACCCGACTTTCCTTTTGCGAGGGAGCCATGAGATTGGCGACTCCACAATCCGTTGTGTAGCTCAAGTCGTCACCTCTCAGTATATATTAATATTATTTTTCAAATTTATTATAAACATCCAAAACACCGATTCTTATAGATGACATGAATATTATTATCAAAGAGAGAGTTATTGATAATAATATTTTGATACATCAAGTGTAATTACACTGTGTAATCATATAATTCGTTCTGTACAATAAGTATTATCGAAAATTAAGCAAAAATCATTGTTTTCAGTTAGATTAAATTTATTTAAAATTTAAGAATGTTAATTAACATAATAATTTTAAATTAAATTTGTTAAAGAAATATAAGAGTTGAAAAAGATATTAGTTTTTTTTACAAAAAGTTTTCAAAATGTGCACCATTATTTAAAATTAATTTTTCTAGCCTATTTATCATACCAACTGTGACAGACTGTATCATTTCTAGATTAATTTCACTGTACGACTACAGAATTCTTTCTTTTAAATTTTCAAGGGGCGTTAATGGCTGAGAATACACTTTATCTTTTAAAAAACTCCCTAAAAATAATCAAGTAATCTCGGTGGCCATTGAAGAGGACCATTTGTGCCTATCCATCTATTGTTATAATGTTCGTCCAAATATTTTTTAACAACATTAACATTGTGTGGAGGTGCACAATCTTGTTCTTTCCACATTTTTTGTCTGATATCAAGTGGTACATCCTCCAATAACAAAGGCAAAACATCAGTTAAAAATTTCAAGTAGCGTTCACTTGTTAAGGAACCATTATAAAAGTATGGACCAATTAATCTTTTATTTAACAACCCTACCACACATTGACCACCTCACTTGAAAATGTGTCTGCAGTGTCCAAAATGGATTTTTATCGTTCCAACAATGACTACTGTGTCGATTAAACATTCCATTATTATTAAAACGACTTTCATTAGTGCACTTCTAGTGTTAAAATGACATTAAAATGTCTTTTTACAACAATTATACAGAGTCTATTGATTCAGACAATATAATTTCTAAAAGTGAATTTTATGAAAATTCCATTAAAGAGTTTTTGGAAGAAGTTGAATATTATAAACAAGTAAGTACAAAGTTCAATTAATCATATAAGCAACTAAAATAAATCTTTATGAATAAATAGGAACCAACATGTTGGCCATAATTTATTAAGCAAAAAAATAAACTTAAAATAAAAATTTCATAAATATTTATTTTTATACCTCATGACATAAGCCATCACCTTCATTCAACGACAATCGGTTAAACTATTAAATATCCATTGTTTATAAAAAGATAGACAAAATATAGTCATTTATTGTTCGAGCCAGGCGACAATATATATATATAAATTTAAAAAAGTGCCTGTAAAATATTAATTAAANGGCGTGGTGGAGACAATTGGTTTATATCAGCCATTTCCACCACCAACCTGTTGCGCCGTCGATAGTGACAGCGCTTGCCAAAAACCAGTTGTTATATCGACGGTATATATGTCGGTTATTTTAGGTTTTATTCTCTTGTCTTTTTTTACCTTTTGGTGAGATTTTTTACGTGCGGTAATTGTGTTGTTGAATCCTCTCCGTTTTCTTAATAAAGTGTCGGTGACCGAAAAGATAAAATATTCGACGGTTTGAAAATTGTTAAATTCCGGCTGTTTTTGCCATCAAGTAATAATGTGCAATTAGCAAGACTAATAGTTTTCAACAATCACTTGGATTATTATCCATTATCGGATCTCATGATATAGAACTGGGTGTTTTTATTGTGGTGGTCATCTTATAGCGTAGTCACGCTGAGCGGAAGACAACAGGTCGGATCGGCATAGATTATTCTTGTAAATATATATATATATATATAAATTTAAAAAAGTGCCTGTAAAATATTAATTAAATACGCGACGCTTATCTAATTATACCANTATATATATATAAATTTAAAAAAGTGCCTGTAAAATATTAATTAAATACGCGACGCTTATCTAATTATACCATATATATGTAATTTATTACATTATTAATATATTTTGATATTAACAACAAAGAAATTATTGTCTCTGGGTAAATGGCCGGCGGTTACCGTAACATTTATCTATCATAAAGTATTACTAATTAGTTATTAAATGTAATTACAAAACTTATAGATTTGAGCTATATTAATACATCTAAATAATAATGTGTTATTCTAACTTAACAAATAAGTAAGTTATCATTCAAGTAATTTTAACCGAATGTGTTATATTTATGTTATTTATTAAACTTTATAATTTATAAAACTCAGAATACGCTTTTTAAAAACATTTGTTATTTGTCAAATTTATATGTTTGATATCCAAAAATTCATTTTAAGTTAATTATGTGTAGAAAGTAATCATAGAAACAACGCATAAGTACTTAACAAATTGAGCTAAATTAATCCAAAAGTATCTGCAATAGTTCAATTTTATTTAAATATACGATAAAACTACTTATTAAGTCATAGATATTGTTCGTGTTTTTATTTCAATTAAAGCCGGTCGTTAGAATGTTAACAATTTTCATGGAAAAATCCATACACATATCATATTTAGTGAGAAAAGATTGTGTTTATTCTGTCTTTTTTTTATAAAACATAACAAGAGTTTAATAATGTAAAATAAATACAGAAAAATTGAAATTTTAACAAAATTTAAAATGTTACAGAAAATTAACTACAAAACATTAATGAGAAATTTTTTCACAAAATTATTTCTTAAAATTCATTCTTAAAAATGGCTATTTTGAATTTTTTTTTAAACATATTTCTTAAATTTTAAAAATTATAATTTATTTATTTTATTATAAAAATTATATTTATTACATTATTATTATAGCCCTTAAGGTTTTTTCAAAAAGGCCATATCTCCATAAAATTTTATTTTTCAGGAAACGTAAAAAACTGTTTTTAAAGATCAAAATAAATTTAGATGAAAATTGAATAAGGGTTGAATTATTGAATTCCCTTATAAAAAACTAACTATGATGTAATATTGACTATTTATACCCATTGGATTATTTTACGAGGGAATGAACGTGTTTGAGATATGACCTTTTCCGATGGATTGTAAATTTTTATTGATTATGACCTCACGACTCTGATCAATTGTTTATTGTATATCATATAAAATTAAATAAATAGTCTTACAAAATATATTGTGCATTCTTTTTAATAATTTTATTTATGAACTTTAA
Organism: Daktulosphaira vitifoliae; assembly: GCF_025091365.1. Lineage (NCBI taxonomy): Eukaryota > Metazoa > Arthropoda > Insecta > Hemiptera > Phylloxeridae > Daktulosphaira > Daktulosphaira vitifoliae. The sequence goes on from NW_026099576.1 coordinate 27,281,870, forward strand.
CATCACTTCCTTTTAGTTCATTTTTTTTTTAAATACCAATCATAGACTCTGTTTTGTCTTCGAATTCACTCATATTGACTTATTATTATTTTATATTCTTGATAATAACAATAATTATTATTGTTATTATCAACTGTTATCGACATCAGATAGACAATAAACCACATTAAAATAGAATCTTAACAAATAAAATTGCTGATCAAGTTATTTTTGGAGAAATAGCCTTTTCGAATGCACTCGTTATTTTTAGACTATAACGAGTTGTTGGAGATATGACGGTCTCGCAGGAAATATGCCTTATTATTAGATAAACACATCTATCACATATAAGTAGTTTTGAAAAAATGTGGAGAAATGGCTTTTTGAAATGACCGATTCAAGTATATTAAATATAGAAACCATAAGAGCTATAAATAGCCTAAAAAACTGGAAGTCCCAAGATCAGATGGGATTCCAGAAGAACTATTAAAGTATGGAGGCATTGATGTACACAAAATAATCCATGAATTCTGTAGCAGAATATGGAAAAAAATGGAATTGTCACAAGAATAGAATACAGCCATAGTAATACTTATTTATAAGAAAGGTGATAAACTGAATTGCAATAATGACAAGGGAATAACTTTACTAAATACTTCATATAAAGTATTTTAAAAAATATTGCTAAGACGCCTAGAACCAATAGCAGATACGTGCATAGGGGAGTTTCAGGGCGGTTTCCGTAAGGGGAAATTGACAACTTGTCAGCTTTCAATTATTGGATCCAAAATACGAGTTCAGGTAAAATATATGGTAAGTCTACTTTAAGAAATTTTATGATGGTATTCACCTCGATAACCTGTACGGTATCATGCTTGAATTATTTGGTTTCCTAAGAAAACTCATTTCGCTTACAAAAATGTGCATGAGTGGCATGAAGTATGGGATGAGAGTTGATCAAACCCTATCTGAAGAATTTGAATTCGTAACTGGTTTAAAATAAGGGGATGTGCTCTCAGCGCTGTTGTTCAATATAACACTGGAAAAAGTAATAAGTACAACAAAAGTAACAACTTAGGGACTAGTATTGGTGCCACATGAATTTATGTACTGGGATTTGCAGATGATCCTAACCTGATAGGAGTCAGCAAGAAAACAGTAATACAAAATACAAGCACACTCATAGAGAAGGCTGAATCGGTCGGCTTCAAAATAAATCAAGAAAAAAAAAGTGATGGAATTACTACTAAATGAGGAACAAAATATAAAAACTGGGAATTATGTTTTCAAAAAAGTCAAACAGTTTAAGTATCTAGGATCGACTATCATTAACAACAATGACTGGAGTCTCGAAGTTATGAGAATTGGTAAGCATGAAAATTCATTCAAACATATTCATAATGCGACAAACTTGAATTTGTTAGGCAAAGTTGATATAAGACATCATATTGGTTATAAAATAGGTATCCAACGCCATAACAAGTTAGTAGATAAAAATCGTTAAGTTCTAGTTAAGATTTTAAATTGTACTAAATGTGATAACAAGAATTACCATTACGAAGTCATGATTAAAAAACATCTTCAAAAAATCAGGGCGTTTCTCGTGGAATTCTCAACTTTTGTGATGATTTAGACTCTAGTTTATGTGATCATTTTGAAAAATCAACTGTTTTCATGGGAACTTCCAAAACAATTCAAAATTATTTATTGGAATCTATCTACTGCTATGCTCACCAATTCAATTTCATAATGGTACAATCAATTTCAAAAAATACAGGCGTATGGATTATATTCATAAAATAATTTTATAAATTAGTTATTCTTTAATTATATAATCATAAATTCATACGCATGCTATAATATACTATAATATTTTTTTGAATAAAATATTAAGCTTTAAAATAATAATATGTATATTATGTTTCATTTTATTATATTTAATTTGACAATTTTTTATATCTATGACTAGCGGTATTATACTTATAATCGCATCCCTACAACTAGCACTCACCAGTCGCCACTGCCTATTACTGATATAAAAATATTCGAACGTAAATAATAATCCAAGAATGTCAGTTAATGTTTTCAATGTGAAATTAAAAGGTAACTTAAAATATAATAAACCCGAACATTTGGTTTATCTGTTAAGAGTATTCGATGAAGAATGTATTATGTCATTATGCATACAATGCAGATTTTGGAAAAGTGGTTCAATCGCAAATGATTAAGAGTACGGCAAAAATTGTATTTTGTAAATGATGTTTCATGAGCTTTAATAATATACCTAAAAAGTATAAACTACACAGAGCTGAAGCAATGGAAGAACATAAAAAATGTACACTGAAAACAAATCGTTTTTACCTGTTATGCCCGTAGAAAGATCGATGTTACAATTTGAGTCATGGAAAAAAAAATACAAGAAAATTTGCAATTTATGCTAATTTTGAAAGCTTGTTAGCAAGTTCGATAAAGAGTCAAAAGGTAATACATATTTTGTTCATGAACATGAATGCAATGAGCTATAGATACTAGGAAAATCGGCAGCTTTTACTGAAGAGTTGTTGGAATAGTATATTTAAACAATACCTAAAATATACAGAAGTGATAAAAACAGCAAACCGGAGAAAGTGGCTGATCGTTTCATAGATGACATTACGGAAGTAGTGTTGAAAAAATTAGCATTTAAAGAAAACCAACTGTGGCGTCTATAAAGGCAGTTTCACAGAGAAAAATCATAAAGCAGCCTATCATAAACATTTAACAAGAAAAAACATAAAAAAACTGTTTTATATATAATGTAAAATAATCATAAAATATAAAAATTTTAGGTTTGTTAAAATAATAGTTTCGAAATAACTAAAGCAATTTATCATGATAGCACTCATTTAGTGTTGAAGTCGCGAATACTCGATGGTTGTAGAGTGTTATTGAATGATGATAACGTTGAAAAACTCAAAGATTTTAAATGTATAATTAATGAATGTATTGCCAAACAACTGGCAATACAAATTGGCAGCTTTTAATATTTTTAATTAATATTCCCATGAAAAAATTAGATTTCGATAAAGAATTGAGGGTTATAGGAGATATAGCTAAATTTAATAGGTATAACGAAAACATAATTTCAAAATTAGTCCGAACACAAATGTAAAATAAAGATAAGAGGACAGCTAGTACACTCACTATCGTGAGGGAATAAAAAGTAATTAGATAACCCATTTTATATTATCCTGGTATCTCCAATATACTAGCTAAAATTTTTTAAGAATTTTGGTATTACTTTAGTAATATTTAAAAATAATAATTTAAGAGATTTATTAGGTAACCCTAAAGATAAGGTAAAAAATTGGGAGAAATCAGGCATTTATAAAATACAATGTGAAAGTTGTAATAAATGTTACGTAGGACAAACAAAAAGAAATATAGGGATCAGGTTTAAAGAAGCACTTAAGAAATATTAAAAATCAAGAAGTTAAGCAATCTCCTGTGGCTGAACATTTAATGACACATAATCAGCCATTAAAACAATAAAACTAATTAAAAATAAAAATAATTACAAAGAACTTAATATAAGGAAGGCAAATAAAGATATGTTTAAAAATAAAAACAATTTAATTAATTGGGATCTTGGACCACTGAAAAATGTGTTATTAAACTTGTGTAAACTGGCAAAATATGATTATATTACTTAGTGATAAGGTCACTAGGAGTATAGAAGGGAGTTTTTCTAGTCGGCGTGTCAGTATGTATTTAGCGTTGATAATGGTAAATTGTTTCTGAAATACGTATCTGCGATTTTTTAGTAATTTTTTGTGGCTTTTTGAGTTTAATATTTTTAATATCTTTAGTTTTAAATTAATAATAGTTTTAATATAATTTTAATTTTAAGTAATATTAGGCACAAGTAATCAATTTTTATTATATAGTAGATATTTATCTAAATTTCTAAAATTATATTCAATATTTGATGATTATTACTTCAACTAGATAACAATAGGTTCGTTTTACGTACATTGAAATAGCAAGTGATTCTCTTTTATAATTTATAGTTCGGAGTACTAGATGTAGAGAGCGCGACGAAAGATAACTTTTGTTTGACATACTTTTTATTGCCAAAAATTTTAATTGTTAAAATTTCCAAAACGCTGTTGTTTAGTTGATTAGAGGTTTCAATCTACCAATTCCTTATACCAATCTATTCTGCCGTTCAAGCGGAGTCCAAAGTTTCCAGAGTTGCAAAGGTGTATCCTGATGTCCAACTGAATCGAATTTGGCAGGGATTCCAAATAATATGTGGTAAACTGGGCGTTATAAGTCCAATTTGACCACGCGAATAAGTATCTTCGGGAAGAGTAAAAGTAATAACTATGATGTAACATTCACCAATGGAACACTGATCACCAAGTCAGTAGTCAGGTTGGGTTGGGTTTTTTTATTCTTTTTATTAAGAATAATGTCATTAACAATTAAGGATATAATTAACATAAAATTTATAGTATTAATGATTACTTTCTAAATATTAGTTTATGTAATATTAGTGTAATACACTTTCTAATAGTTACATTATAAACATCAAAATATAAAATGGGTTTACAACATCTTTAATTAAGGTTAATTTTTAAAAACTTGATTTTTTATTAAACCTAAATATATATATTCTATCTAAATTAAACATTTGTAGTATTTTCAACATTTTATTTTAACCTTCCAAATCTCCAAAAAAGTACATTAATAGAAAGGGTTTTTATTTTTTAAAATTTTATGAGTTATAAATTTTAAATTAAAAAATAATACGATTAATTATTTTTAATGTTAGGATTTATACATATATTGTATATTAAATATAAAATGTATATTATAAAATTATTAATATTCTAATGATTAATATTTAAACATAATTGTAAATTTCAAGATTATGCTATACATTTTTTTCATTCAATTTACTTAGTAAGTTGGTTTTCTTTCCCTTGGGCGTATTGTTACTTGATATCCATGAACGCTTTTCATAATAAAATCAAATTTTAACTTTATGTCAGACATTTTGCATTTAGTATGTACACTATAGTTACGTAAAAATGTTGATAATAGAACTTTTATAAATAACATTGCATACTTTTCTCCTAAATTATTAAAAATGTGAAATCGGTCTTATTTATTTATAAGAATATGAATTACTCATAAGTACCTATACAGTTCCTAGGTCCACCGCCAAATGCAATAAAACTATATTTGTGTCGTTTAGCAACCTTTTCTGGATTAAAATTATCTGGGTTGTACTTCCAGGGGTTTGGGTACAATTCTGGTAAATGATGGGTACCTATTGGTGATATAATAACAGTAGTGTCTTTTGGAATTGTGTAGTTACCTTAAAAACCAAAATCACGACTTTAAACTGGTCTTATATTTATACACTCAAAGAAATTACGTATTTTGACATCATCTTGAAGATATCTCATAAACACTGCTCCTAAAGGGTACAATCGAAGAGTTTCCTTGATACATTGTTCCAGATATACAAACTTAACGGTATCTTCAATAGTTACTATCCGATCACCTTCTCCCATTATTTGGTAGATTTCATCATAAACTTTGTCCTGTAAATTTGAAATTAAATTTTAAATATGATCAAATATTGATGAAAACTAATAAAAATGTATATCACTTGTATGTCTTGATGGATAGCTAACATTAAAATACAAAAAGAAGTGGTTATAGTAGTAGATTCAACGCCCTATAAAAAAATAGCATTATTATTATTCATATGATTGGGTTGTTCAAACATTGATTAGAATTTTAACTATATTAATTTACTCCAAATATCACAGTTAAAACTTCATCTCTTAAATCTTTGTTTGAAAAATTTGCTTCTTCATTATTTATCTCCAACAATACATCCAATAATGTCTTTCTTTGTTTTTCTACAACAGTAATTAATATTTATTTCTTAAATAAATACAATATAAATTAATTAGAACATTACTTTCATTTTTTGTTAAATTTAAAGAACTGTGGCTGGTTTTCTTCTTTTGGGCATATTGAAATTTTTTTTCTTTAATTATCTAATAAGAATAATGTAAATCGTAAATCGTAAATTATATATTAAGAATTTATAATGGATAAAAAAAATTGAAACAAAGATTTCAAGATTTGGATAGCAAGAGAAGTGGGGTCGTGGCACATTATGAACGTGTCATATGTAACGTGACAAAAAGTATCTGTTTATTTTGTTTGTCTATTTGTATATATATATATATATATATATGTGTGTGTGTGTGTGTGTGTGTGTGTGTTCCAAGATATCTTGGTTGAGCCGAATGCGTGTTGCGACGGCATTTATCATTTAAATAATTATGATAAGGTGGTGTGATTTGCTTGTGCATGTATGAGATAGTCAGTTGTTTACCACTTCGGACCGGTTCATGGACGGCATTTGCGTGAACATTCACCCCGCTCTTTTCCTATCTCGAACGTCATATGCACTCCTCACCACATACATTGTCGCCTTATGATTCGAATTGTTCTTAATAATTTCCGGCACACTATGGATATTAAATTTTTTTTTGACCCTTATTCTAAAGGCTAGCCTGGTTGGTCATCAACGGACCGCCGGGTCAAAGTTTTTGTCCATAGCAGTAAATTGTAATTGTGTGCGCGCTGGAACATTTTATTTTTTAGCTTCGATGCGAAGCTGAGAAGGTATTAATTTTACTATGATGTGTTTTTTTTTGTGTGTCTGTTACCACTTTTTCTCAGCTCTCACCGAACGGATTTCTTTCAACGATACGTCAAAAGATCACAAATCGTATCTAGTCGAAGACATTACCCTCAAAAATTGAAAAAAATTTCCCTTGTTCCCTGTAAATGGGGAAACTTTCAAAAAAATTACAAATTTAAAAATCGCTAATTTTCGAAATTTTTTCAATTTTTTTTACTAAAAACTGCCGTAACTTTTTCAAAAATGAACATATCAATATAATTTTTTTTTTTNTTTTTTTACTAAAAACTGCCGTAACTTTTTCAAAAATGAATATATCAATATAATTTTTTTTTTTTTATAGATGCTTGATGTCTTTTCCTATCATTTGGTATATTTTTTATAAAACTGACCCTTTATCTGCCCACGGAGGTGGGAATTAAAATAACAACTTTTTCACAGAAAATTTACTTTTACACTTAACTTTTGAAAGTGTTCCGGAAAGTCTGACACTTTCATATATATCTTAAATTAAAGCTAATGTAATATACTTTATTATGAAAAAAAAAAATTTCGGACTTTATTTTGTCTTCACGGTGAAAATGGCTACCGAATACTATTGTTGTGTGAAAATTCTCGATTTTATATTTTACATTTTTTATTTTAAATTGATATAACTTATTGAAAAGTGTATGGATCAACACAATTTTTTAATGAGAAATAATATTTATATATTTCTTTCATTCGACATATTTTTTTTTAAAATCGGACCATTTCCCTTAATACAGGGGGGGTTCAAAACATAAAAATGCATATAGAAAGTAGAACTTTCTTAACTTAATTTTTGTAAATGTTCCGGAAATACTGACACTTTTATATATATATTAAATTAAAGTTTATGTAATATACTTTATTATGAAAAAAAAAATTTCGAACTTTATTTTGTCTTCACGGTGAAAATGGCTATCAAATGCTATTTTTGTGTGAAAATTCTCGATTTTATTTTTAAAATTTTTAACTTTATAATGCTATAACTTTTAGAAAAATGAATGGAACAATACATTTTTTTTTAATAATTTATGTACACACCTTTCATCCGCCATCTTTTTTTTTTTAATTGTACCATTTCTTTTTATACTGATATATATNTCCCTCTTTCATTCGACATACTCTATCTTTATCAGGATATTAATAAGGAACTAGCAGATCATGTAGCTTTTGGAATAATCCACCAATTTTTTAAAATTAAACACAATCTAAAGATTTGCATCGAAACGTTTTTTAGCTTCGATGCGAAGCTGAGAAGGTATTAATTTTACTATGATGTGTTTTTTTTTGTGTGTCTGTTACCACTTTTTCTCAGCTCTCACCGAACGGATTTCTTTCAACGATACGTCAAAAGATCACAAATCGTATCTAGTCGAAGACATTACCCTCAAAAATTGAAAAAAATTCCCTTGTTCCCCGTAAACGGGGGAAATCCCCCAAAAAATTACAAATTTAAAAATCGCTAATTTTCGATATTTTTTCAATTTTTTTTACTTAAAATTGCCATAACTTTTTTAAAAATGACCGAATCAATATAATTTTTTTTTTTATAGATACCTTAGATAATTACCTATCATTTTATATATTTTTGTGAACATTTGACCCTTTAACAGCCCAAAGGATGGGGTTTCAAAATGGTAACTTTTTTACAAAAAATTAACTTTTTCAACTTAACTTTTGAAAATGTTCCGGAAAGACTGACAATTTTATATATACCTTAAATTAAAGCTAATGTAATATACTTTAATTTGAAAAAAAAAAATTTGACCTCTGGACTTGTCTTCATGGTGAAAATGACTACCGTATGCAAAAATATGCTATTTTTGTGAAAAAATTCTTGATATTATATTTTACATTTTTTAACATTATGTTGCTATAACTTTTTAAAAAATGCATGAATCAACTTTATTCTTTAATGATAAATACTTTATATATACTTCTTTCATTCGACATACTTTTTTTTAAAATCGGACCATTTCCCTTTATACAGGGGGGGTGCAAACCTTTTAAAATGCGTATAGAAAGTAGAACTTTTTCAACTTAACTTTTGAAAATGTTCCGGAAAGACTGACACTTTTATATATATCTTAAATTAAAGCTTATGTAATATACTTTAATTTGAAAAAAAAAAATTTGACCTCTGGACTTGTCTTCGTGGTGAAAACGGACATCAAAGTTAAAGAAAAACGTACGATTTCCGTGAAAAAAATCTCGATTTTATATGTTATATTATTTAATTTATATTTTATATAACTTTTGGAAAAATGTATGGATCTATATTATTATTTTTTTATAATAAATATTGATATACCCCTTTCATCTGGCACGCTTTTTTTGTAAATCGGATCATACCCCTTTAACAAGGGGGGTCAAAACTTTAAACATGCGTATTGTTACTACGATATTTTCAATTTAATTTTTGAAAGTATTCCGGAAATACTGACACTTTTAAATATATCTTAAATTAAAGCTTATGTAATATACTTTAATGTGAAAAAAAAAAATTTGACCTCTGGATTTGTCTTCATGGTAAAAATGACTACCGTATGCAAAAATATGCTATTTTTGTGTTAAAATTCTGGGTTTTGTATTTTATTTTATTTTAAAATACCTGACAAGGGGAGTACAGATTTTCATAAATATTATATAAATTAAAATTGATATAGTATAGATAGTTAAACTTATTTAAATATGTTTGTTTCTTTTAAGTCGAGAAAAATAACTTTGAAATTTGAACTAGCTTAAATAGCCAATTTTTCAACCGCCGGAAGCAACGTACGGTTGCCGAGTTGGTAAAATTTATGTTTTACACGCTTGGGGTACGAGGTTCCAACCCGCATATGGCAATGAATTTTTTGCATTTTTTCTTAATTCTTTTTAAGTTAGTATAAATTTTAACTCGTTTGATTTTTATCACATTTAGATTCAATAACTTCAATAAAGATCAAGGATCCCATCACTTTAGTCGCCCCTTGCAAGAAGAAATTTCTTATTCGTATTAAAATTATTTTACTATATTTTAAGTTTTCGCTTCGATGCAAAGCCGAGAAGATATTTTTTTGTGACTATCATTTATTTTCTCTGCTCTAACTTGACCTACTTTTTTCAACAATACGTCAAATTACTACAATTCGTATCTAGTTGAAGATATTACTCTCAAAAATTGAAAAAAAAATTCTAATTTATCAATTAAACAGTTAGTTATTACATCGTCTCCATAAAGACAATTAAAATCATTAATTTCTAATGTTTTCAAAATATTTATTAACGAATGAAGTTTGATATGATAGGTTTCAACTACAAAATTAAATCATTTTACTTTGTAATTTAATAATTTTTTTACTCTATTTGTGTGTGCTACTACTAGACTATAATATTACAATTTTTTTTTGTAACATGTTGCTATATAAATCATTTCTAAAAAAAATGATTGTTTTTTCTCCTGAATTAACAATTGATTTTTACAAATATAATCAAATTTTATAATACACTCAATTGAGTAAATCTTTTTAACAACTTTGTTTTGATTGGTACATTTAGTTAAAGTAAATCATTAAAATTAATTAAGTTCTCAATATTTCAATTATAGAATCTTTTCAACAAACAACAAAAGTTCCTAGGAAATTATTACTATTACTTCTATTTAAGTTATCTATTACCATAAAAATGCAAAAAAATATTGAGCTTTTCTGATAAATTTACAATAAATAGTAATTATAAAACTTTCTGACTGCATATTGATCTTAACGATACAATTTTTTTAATTGTCATAAAATTTTCTATTTAATTATGTCAATGTCAAACTTACCAATTGAGCTAAAAGTTATGGTAAAATAAATTTTTTTTTTTTATTATAAACATTTACAACAATCAACTTTAAACGATTAACAAAATAGGTTAAATATGTCATTTTCCTTATTTTTAACTTATTAATAATCAAATTAATATTAAATATTATATCAAATCAGTATTAATTTAAAACAATTTTTTTTGTTCTTAATTATTTTTTTTTATATGTAAAAACTATTTTTTAATAATATTAAAACTTAGAAGTTATAGAAAAAGTCTAATTGCACATTTTAAAACATCGCGAAAAGTTGATTTAGAATAGTATATTTTTGTTTCTGATGGAAGTTCCTTGTAGTCCAGTGTATAAAACTTATAACTTTGTTAATTGTTATAACTTTATCAAAAATGACCAAATCAGTATATTTTTTTTTATTTAGATGCATGTCTTTATCTATCATTTGGTTTTTTTTATAAATCTAACCCTTTACCTGCCCACAAGAGGGATTCAAAATATTAACTTTTTTTTTTTTAGTTAAAGTAAATCATTAAAATTAATTCAGTTCTGGATATTTCAATAGTAGAATCTTTTTAAATATCAAAAATTACTTAGAAATGATTACTATGATTTCTATTTAAGTGTTCTATTACGATAAAAATGCAAAAAATAATGAGTTTTTCTGATAAATTTACAATAAATAATAATTATAAAACTTTCTGACTGCATATTAATCTTAAAAATAACATTGTTTTAATTCTCATAAAATTTTCTATTTAATGATTCATTCTAGTCAACGAAGGAGTAATTTTGCAGAATAGCAGAAAAAATTCCCAACAAACTTTTTTTTTTTTTGTTTTAATTAGGCAATTGGTGGATTATTCCAAAAGCAACATCAACTCTTATTTCTTTAATTATATCATGATTAGTAGTTCTTTGATTTTAAAATATAATATATGAATATATACTAATTATAATTATTAAATTTAGTATGAAATTGATATTTAATATTGTAATTTAAACGGAGAAATTATAAAAATAATAAAGAAGTTATATTTTGCTTTACTTTTACGTGTATAAAAATTTAAAGGGCTTGATACAATAATTTTCAATAAAAACTGTTTGTTACTATAAAAAAATGCACTGGACTACAAGGAACTTTCATCAGAAGCAAAAATATACTTTTCTAAATCAAATTTTCGCGTTGTTTTCAAATCTGCAAGTAGACTATTTCTATCACTTCTAATTTTTTATATTATTACTAATTATATATATAAAATAATAATTAAAAGAAAAAAAAATTTGTTTTCAAATTATTACTGATTTGATTTTTAATATGTTAAAAATAATCAGTCCAAATTTTCAATTTTAACCTATTTTTTTGGTTCTTTAAAGTTGATGAAAAATTTTTGATAAAGATTTATGAAAGTTTATAGTAAAATAAATTGAATATATTACCATAACTTTTAGCTCAATTACAAGTTTAAAATTGACATCTAGGCCTGTCAACAAAGGAAAAATTGCGGAAAAAATTTTGTTTTTTTAAAAGTTGAATTAAAATATGTATAATGACATACTAATAGTCCTCAAGATTGGAATTGAGCTTTTTTTTTAAATCCTCGCAAAAGTTCAAAAATATGAGCTTTCTTAATTTTCTCAAAAAAAAATATTTAACTTACAAAAAAAAGTTTCGCACAAAAGTTGTTTAAAAGACAATTATAAATAAAAATATAATCTTATATTTTTTCATTTAAACAAATATTTTTCGAGTTACATTACATTTAATATGAGTAATAAAATTTATATTCCATTTTTTTCATTTTACGGTTACTTTTTATCATGTTATACTTACATTAGACACAATGTTATAAATGCATATGTGTGTATGTGTGAGTTTATTTATTTATTGTATCATTAAAGTGTAGTGTATATTGAGATACAACCGATAGAGTAGGTAATTGATTTGACGCTATATTATTTAAACCCAACTAAACGCTAAATTGTACATTCCGAAATAACAATCATATTATGTCAATTGCCACCGGAATATCTGGTAATATTTTTCTTTTTCTTTGCCTTAATCCCAACTACTTGGGGTCGGCCACCCTTATCCTAAGCTTCCACTTGACACGATCTCCCACATCTTCTACGCTCACATCAGCTGTCCTCAAATCGCATTCAATAGCATCCCTCCATCTCTTTTTTGGTCTTCCTCTATCTCTTCTTCCTTCAACATTCATTTCTATAACTGTTCTTACAGCTTTCGATTCTTCTTTCCTCATACCATGACTAAACAATCTAAGTCTATTTTCTGTCATCTTATCCACGATTGACGCAACACCTATACTTCCTCTTATATGCTCGTTCCTTATCCTATCTTCTCTAGTCACTCCACTCATCCAACTAAGCATTCTCATCTCTGCTACACTTATTCTCTGCTCTACTTTCTTATCAACCGCCCAACACTATGAACCATACATCATAGCTGGCCTCACAATTTCATACTAAATTTAAAAACTATAATTAGTATTTATTCATATATTATATTTTAAAATCAAAGAACTACTAATCAGGATATAATTAAAGAAATAAGAGTTCATGTTGCTTTTAAAATATTTCACCAATTTCTCTAAAGGAAACACTATCTACAGATTTGCATCGAAGCGTTTCTTATGATAGTGATTTTAATCACTGTCAGATATCATCTATACTTGTCCCATCTATGCCTCGTCCACACTGTGCCTCGACCCCACTGGGCTACCGTTTTTTTTTATAGTGATTTTAATCACTGACAGTTATCATTATACTTGATCCAACTCTGCCACGTCACCACTGTGCCGCGACCCCCCTGTGCTGGGTTTTTTAAAGTTTATATATTTTTTTTTTCGTGAGTGACTGGTATTTATTTGATTAATTATAAAATTTGCTGACTGCATATTTATCTTAACAATTTCATTTTTTTCTATTTAATAAATTCAATTTCAAACTTGTAAGTTGAGATATAAGTTATGGTAATAAATTCATTTTTTTTTTATTATAAACTTTCTCAAAAAAAAGTAGGTTTAAAATGATTACTTTAAACATATTAAAAATAAAATCAATAATAATTTGAAAAGAATTAATTATAAAAATTATATAATATATAATTAAAAATACTTTGCTTTTGTTATTATTCACCAATTTCATAGAATTAAATACTATCTACAGATTAGCATCGAAGCTTCTTTTATGATTGTGATTTTAATCACTGTCAGATTAAATCTATACTATGCCACGTACCCACTGTGACGCGACCCCACTGTACTGGGTTTTTTAAATTTAAAATGCTGTACAAAGAATGGTTACAGTGTAGAGGTCACGTTGTAAATCAAATGTAATCTACATTGAATATAAAGTTATATTAGTAACTTATTTTGATTTTTTTAACAATGCCTNATTGAATATAAAGTTATATTAGTAACTTATTTTGATTTTTTTAACAATGCCTAACTTTTAAGTCGTGAAAAATGACTTTAAATATTTTAACTTGCTTAAATTGCCTAATTTATCATTCTGGAAGTACATTATACAGTTACTGGATTTAGGGGGACAAATTTACCCAAATTTTTTACCCGAAAATATTTATTTAGAAACTCACTTTGTTAGGAAATTTAAATAATTTTTCATATATTTGATTCAAGCCTGTAAATTTTCCATAAATATTAAAGATGAAGTCCGGATACAGCCATGGCATAGTAATTCTCATAGTAACTAGCTCTGTAAATCTTAAATATTTTTAATTGATTATTAGTAATCAATAGTTGAATATAAAATTTTCTTCTTCAACTTATAAAACATTAATCTAAAAAAATTTTAACTTTCTAACACATAATTAAAAATTTTAAACTTTGACTGAATTAAGACGCCTTGAGATGTCTTAATCTTGAGACCCAGAAATGGTCCTGATATTGTAAATATCTAGCTGAAGTGTAAATAACTCAACTATCAGGGTGTCTCAACCAGATGAAAGAATTCTTTCAAATTCTCTAAACGCTGAGATAACATTAATTTTTATTTGTAGTAAAAATGAACTCTGATGTTTTTCGTTATATTTTGAGATTATTTAGAAGTTGCTAACTTGTATAAAAAGTCAAAATTTGAGTTCTTGATATAACTCAAGCTACTGTAAGTATAATTACAGATTGATTAGAATTAAATTAATATTTTACTTTGTCATTGAATCTAAAAATTCAGTTTTTTCGTTATCTTGAACGTCATGATTATATTCCAATGAAGTTTCTGTAAATAATATGTGTATAAATAAAAACTTTTTAAATAGTATTTAATAAACTACTCAATACTTCTATTTAAATGTATTTGAAATACTACTCAATTATTCAAAAAAACATTTGAGATATTTTTTTTCTTAATGGCTACAAGTACATAGGAGTGGATGTTTGGATAAGACATATATAAAAAGAAATTAATTTTTTTTTTTAATGAAATTATTTTTGACTTAAACCTTCCTTTCTAAAATTTAGTTTAAATTGTTTTTGATTTGAATTTATATGCTGAAAGTTATTACTACTGGTTGTAGGAGTCATTAAGAGTTTCATGTTTATTTTATAAAACGGTTGTCTTTCATAGATGCGTGAGTGGAAAAAATAGTATTATGTCAATAAAAACCTTGTTGTATGGAATGTTACATTAATATATGTATTTTAACTACACAAAAAGTTAAAATTATGAAAACATATAACTCAATTTATATTTTATATTTAATTTATAATTTAAAAATTATTCTAAAGAAATTTTTTTTTTATAAGTTTAAATTAATTTTACTAATTAAATGTATAATGAGTAGTTTAAACTAATTAAATATGTATGTTACCGATTAAAAAAATAATGTTGATACTCCTTTAAGTTCTAAGGGATGATAATAAAAAGACATTATTAGCTGATATATCAAGAATATGTAACTAAAAGAAATTAAAATTTATTTTTCTAATATTGTATTTATATTGTGAGTAATCAAGTGGTTTATTATAAACCGATCACTCTGTATATATATATATATACAGAGACGTATATTATACGTATATAGTGACGTATACAATTCAGAATTACTGGAATATTTTAAAAATTTAAGGTAAATTTTTGTACAAAAACTGAGGATTTTCATCGGCAGACATCAAAAATTCATTGTGGTATAACTAAAATCTTTTCAGCTTCGCAACAAAGCTAAAATAGTTTTCAACTCAATATTAGTTTGAATATACATATATATATATATACAGCATGATCAAAATCTGGTAAGACACTCGTTTTCTCAGAAAATATTGAGAATTTTAAATTTTATTATTGAGAAAAAATATCAAGTTCAAAATACTCTACAATAATATGTAGTCAAACCATTATTTTTTTCGCCCCTTCAAGGATAAAAACCCTTATTTATAATTTTCTTAAATGGGAACCCTTATTTTTAACTTTATAATATGATAGAAAAAAAAATTACAAACAATTTTGTTCTTATAATTTTTTTTATCCGATTAACCGTTGTCCGTTACAGCTTGTTAAAGTTAAGTGATTTTAGGCCAAATTTCTATTGTCATTTTACTGTATTAAATACAGAAGTCATTATT
>NW_026099576.1:27298139-27318608 GCF_025091365.1 Daktulosphaira vitifoliae
TGTCTGTATACGCTCAATCTCAGCTCTCACTGAACCGATTTTGATGAAAAATATGTCAAAAGATCACAAATCGTATCTAGTTGAAGACATTACCCTCAAAAATTGAAAAAAAATCCCTCTATCCTCGTAAACGGGGGAAATCCCCCAAAAAATTACAAATTTAGAAATCGCTAATTTTCGATATTTTTTCATTTTTTTTTACTTAAAATTGCCATAACTTTTTAAAAATGACCGAATCAATATAATTTTTTTTTTTATAGATACCTTAGATAATTACCTATCATTTTATATATTTTTGTGAACATTTGACCCTTTAACAGCCCAAAGGATGGGGTTTCAAAATGGTAACTTTTTTACAAAAAATTAACTTTTTCAACTTAACTTTTGAAAATGTTCCGGAAAGACTGACAATTTTATATATACCTTAAATTAAAGCTAATGTAATATACTTTAATTTGAAAAAAAAAAATTTGACCTCTGGACTTGTCTTCATGGTGAAAATGACTACCGTATGCAAAAATATGCTATTTTTGTGAAAAAATTCTTGATATTATATTTTACATTTTTTAACATTATGTTGCTATAACTTTTTAAAAAATGCATGAATCAACTTTATTCTTTAATGATAAATACTTTATATATACTTCTTTCATTCGACATACTTTTTTTTAAAATCGGACCATTTCCCTTTATACAGGGGGGGTGCAAACCTTTTAAAATGCGTATAGAAAGTAGAACTTTTTCAACTTAACTTTTGAAAATGTTCCGGAAAGACTGACACTTTTATATATATCTTAAATTAAAGCTTATGTAATATACTTTAATTTGAAAAAAAAAAATTTGACCTCTGGACTTGTCTTCGTGGTGAAAACGGACATCAAAGTTAAAGAAAAACGTACGATTTCCGTGAAAAAAATCTCGATTTTATATGTTATATTATTTAATTTATATTTTATATAACTTTTGGAAAAATGTATGGATCAATATTATTATTTTTTTATAATAAATATTTATATACCCCTTTCATCTGGCACGCTTTTTTTGTAAATCGGATCATACCCCTTTAACAAGGGGGG
Organism: Daktulosphaira vitifoliae; assembly: GCF_025091365.1. Classification (NCBI taxonomy): domain Eukaryota; kingdom Metazoa; phylum Arthropoda; class Insecta; order Hemiptera; family Phylloxeridae; genus Daktulosphaira; species Daktulosphaira vitifoliae. The sequence continues at coordinate 27,299,216 of NW_026099576.1, forward strand.
TCAAAACTTTAAACATGCGTATTGTTACTAAGATATTTTCAATTTAATTTTTGAAAGTATTCCGGAAATACTGACACTTTTATATATATCTTAAATTAAAGCTTATGTAATATACTTTAATTTGAAAAAAAAAAATTTGACCTCTGGACTTGTCTTCGTGGTGAAAACGGACATCAAAGTTAAAGAAAAACGTACGATTTCCGTGAAAAAAATCTCGATTTTATATGTTATATTATTTAATTTATATTTTATATAACTTTTGGAAAAATGTATGGATCAATATTATTATTTTTTTATAATAAATATTTATATACCCCTTTCATCTGGCACGCTTTTTTTGTAAATCGGATCATACCCCTTTAACAAGGGGGGTCAAAACTTTAAACATGCGTATTGTTACTACGATATTTTCAATTTAATTTTTGAAAGTATTCCGGAAATACTGACACTTTTAAATATATCTTAAATTAAAGCTTATGTAATATACTTTAATGTGAAAAAAAAAAATTTGACCTCTGGATTTGTCTTCATGGTAAAAATGACTACCGTATGCAAAAATATGCTATTTTTGTGTTAAAATTCTGGGTTTTGTATTTTATTTTATTTTAAAATACCTGACAAGGGGAGTACAGATTTTCATAAATATTATATAAATTAAAATTGATATAGTATAGATAGTTAAACTTATTTAAATATGTTTGTTTCTTTTAAGTCGAGAAAAATAACTTTGAAATTTGAACTAGCTTAAATAGCCAATTTTTCAACCGCCGGAAGCAACGTACGGTTGCCGAGTTGGTAAAATTTATGTTTTACACGCTTGGGGTACGAGGTTCCAACCCGCATATGGCAATGAATTTTTTGCATTTTTTCTTAATTCTTTTTAAGTTAGTATAAATTTTAACTCGTTTGATTTTTATCACATTTAGATTCAATAACTTCAATAAAGATCAAGGATCCCATCACTTTAGTCGCCCCTTGCAAGAAGAAATTTCTTATTCGTATTAAAATTATTTTACTATATTTTAAGTTTTCGCTTCGATGCAAAGCCGAGAAGATATTTTTTTGTGACTATCATTTATTTTCTCTGCTCTAACTTGACCTACTTTTTTCAACAATACGTCAAATTACTACAATTCGTATCTAGTTGAAGATATTACTCTCAAAAATTGAAAAAAAAATTCTAATTTATCAATTAAACAGTTAGTTATTACATCGTCTCCATAAAGACAATTAAAATCATTAATTTCTAATGTTTTCAAAATATTTATTAACGAATGAAGTTTGATATGATAGGTTTCAACTACAAAATTAAATCATTTTACTTTGTAATTTAATAATTTTATTACTCTGTTTGTGTGTGCTACTATTAGACTATAATATTCAAATTTTTTTCTAACGTGTTGCTATATAAATCATTTCTAAAAAAAATGATTGTTTTTTCTCCTGAATTAACAATTGATTTTTACAAATATAATCAAATTTTATAATAAACTCAATTGAGTAAATCTTTTTAACAACTTTGTTTTGATTGGTACATTTAGTTAAAGTAAATCATTAAAATTAATTAAGTTCTCAATATTTCAATTATAGAATCTTTTCAACAAACAACAAAAGTTCCTAGGAAATTATTACTATTACTTCTATTTAAGTTATCTATTACCATAAAAATGCAAAAAAATATTGAGCTTTTCTGATAAATTTACAATAAATAGTAATTATAAAACTTTCTGACTGCATATTGATCTTAACGATACAATTTTTTTAATTGTCATAAAATTTTCTATTTAATTATGTCAATGTCAAACTTACCAATTGAGCTAAAAGTTATGGTAAAATAAATTTTTTTTTTTTTTTATAAACATTTACAACAATCAACTTTAAACGATTAACAAAATTGGTTAAATATGTCATTTTCCTTATTTTTAACTTATTAATAATCAAATTAATATTAAATATTATATCAAATCAGTATTAATTTAAAACAATTTTTTTTGTTCTTAATTATTTTTTTTTATATGTAAAAACTATTTTTTAATAATATTAAAACTTAGAAGTTATAGAAAAAGTCTAATTGCACATTTTAAAACATCGCGAAAAGTTGATTTAGAATAGTATATTTTTGTTTCTGATGGAAGTTCCTTGTAGTCCAGTGTATAAAACTTATAACTTTGTTAATTGTTATAACTTTATCAAAAATGACCAAATCAGTATATTTTTTTTTATTTAGATGCATGTCTTTATCTATCATTTGGTTTTTTTTATAAATCTAACCCTTTACCTGCCCACAAGAGGGATTCAAAATATTAACTTTTTTTTTTTTAGTTAAAGTAAATCATTAAAATTAATTCAGTTCTGGATATTTCAATAGTAGAATCTTTTTAAATATCAAAAATTACTTAGAAATGATTACTATGATTTCTATTTAAGTGTTCTATTACGATAAAAATGCAAAAAATAATGAGTTTTTCTGATAAATTTACAATAAATAATAATTATAAAACTTTCTGACTGCATATTAATCTTAAAAATAACATTGTTTTAATTCTCATAAAATTTTCTATTTAATGATTCATTCTAGTCAACGAAGGAGTAATTTTGCAGAATAGCAGAAAAAATTCCCAACAAACTTTTTTTTTTTTTGTTTTAATTAGGCAATTGGTGGATTATTCCAAAAGCAACATCAACTCTTATTTCTTTAATTATATCATGATTAGTAGTTCTTTGATTTTAAAATATAATATTTGAATATATACTAATTATAATTATTAAATTTAGTATGAAATTGATATTTAATATTGTAATTTAAACGGAGAAATTATAAAAATAATAAAGAAGTTATATTTTGCTTTACTTTTACGTGTATAAAAATTTAAAGGGCTTGATACAATAATTTTCAATAAAAACTGTTTGTTACTATAAAAAAATGCACTGGACTACAAGGAACTTTCATCAGAAGCAAAAATATACTTTTCTAAATCAACTTTTCGCGTTGTTTTCAAATCTGCAAGTAGACTATTTCTATCACTTCTAATTTTTTATATTATTACTAATTATATATATAAAATAATAATTAAAAGAAAAAAAAATTTGTTTTCAAATTATTACTGATTTGATTTTTAATATGTTAAAAATAATCAGTCCAAATTTTCAATTTTAACCTATTTTTTTGGTTCTTTAAAGTTGATGAAAAATTTTTGATAAAGATTTATGAAAGTTTATAGTAAAATAAATTGAATATATTACCATAACTTTTAGCTCAATTACAAGTTTAAAATTGACATCTAGGCCAGTCAACAAAGGAAAAATTGCGGAAAAAATTTTGTTTTTTTAAAAGTTGAATTAAAATATGTATAATGACATACTAATAGTCCTCAAGATTGGAATTGAGCTTTTTTTTTAAATCCTCGCAAAAGTTCAAAAATATGAGCTTTCTTAATTTTCTCAAAAAAAAATATTTAACTTACAAAAAAAAGTTTCGCACAAAAGTTGTTTAAAAGACAATTATAAATAAAAATATAATCTTATATTTTTTCATTTAAACAAATATTTTTCGAGTTACATTACATTTAATATGAGTAATAAAATTTATATTCCATTTTTTTCATTTTACGGTTACTTTTTATCATGTTATACTTACATTAGACACAATGTTATAAATGCATATGTGTGTATGTGTCAGTTTATTTATTTATTGTATCATTAAAGTGTAGTGTATATTTAAAGTGTAGTGTATATTTAAGTTTGTCAGGTGTCAATTTAAATTGGTTTCCAAACATATAAATTTTTAAGAAATATATTATTTTAGCCATCCATCTAGCTCGATGAAAAGCTCCAGGAGATCTAAAACGAGATTTTCCCAAATGTTGCTTTCCAACACACAATAAAAATAACTCCAATAATTCTTTGTAATCATCACGTGAATGATTAATTTTAAGTTGCTTTTCACAAAATTCAATAATATTTTGTACATTTGATTTTATTTTTGTAAACAATTCATCATCTGTAATCATAGTAATATATGAATCTTATATATATCCAATTACTTGAAAACCGTTTAAATAAAACTATATCTGATCCAGTGGACGGTGGCATTAGCTTATCAAAAACTCGACTAATGATTATTTCGTGTATGTGATGCCTGCATGGAAAATTCGGTAATTTCTTATCTAATTTACTCTCTATCTAAGTGCATGCACCGTTTAATCTTCCTGTATTAGAAACCGTAGTGTCAAAACACATCATAGTGGTGCGATCAACTAAATTCCAGTCTAATAATAATTTTACAACGGCATCTGCTTGTGATTATCCGGTTGACTTAAGTAACTGTGGTACACCAAGAAGCTTTGTATTTCCGTCGCCAGACACTATTACATCTAATCTTTCGACAAATTTTTTTTTATCAGATGGTAACATTTTCCCATCCCAATGGACGATTAATGTACAATGAGGTTTAAATAAATTTAATATTTCTTCTGATATAATTTTCCTATCACTAATACGAGCTCTTTTTATTGTGTCTTTGCTAATTGATACGTTTTTTATTTCTTAATCTGAATTTGTTAAAGTCGCTGCTAAAATATATGTGGCATTTCGATTAGATACGTTAGTTCTATCAAGCACCGATGTTAGTTGTGGTGTCATAATTTTTAAATGTGTTTTACTTGTTGTTGGTTTTTCAATATCGCATTCAAATTTTGAGTGACTTGTATTATAAGAGCTATCGTCGGTACTGATAGACTTTCTAATTTTTTTCGTGTGCGACGTTCAAGTTCTTTAAACACAATAGTTTTTTTATTATTTGGACGAGTATTTTTGGGTAAAACTTTTTTGAAATTTGGAATTATGGCCCTAGAGCAACTCTTTTCACGCTGAGCAACAAGGTAGTCCTTCTCTTCTTTTGACAAATCAGAATTTAATGCATTAGCATGGCTAATATCGAATGAGTAGTTTAATGACTCTACAAACGCGGCTTCGTTATTATTTTGAGTAGTACTAATTCTATTTTGATTTTTATTTATATTTATCCATTTAGTATGGAGTTTTTTTATTTGTGTAACTATGTGACAAGTATGCTTTATTAAAATATTTGTTTTTGACTATATTTCAATCAACTGTGTCGTACAAATTGAAGCAATAACTGATATTGCCTTTTTGTTAACATTATTAAAATATAGAAAATTATAGAACTTCACATTTTGATGGAAGTCGATTACCAACGATCCTCTTAATTGGGGTTATAACAAACTGATAATTTTTTGACTTAGCACGTTCATAATTACTAAAATAAAGTTATTTAAACTTTAGCCGTTATTAAATAATTAAGTAGGTTAAATTTACTATTAAACACTTTCAGCTTATAAATTATCGCACTAAGTATTTCTATAAAATAATATAATAAAACTTTAACTTACTTACTGCTACTTTCTCGAAGTATAAAAAAAATTTATATTTGTGAATTTTAGATGAAATATAAGAGATAAATTTGATTAAAATGTATGAAAATGCTGATCTACGGGTACACAAAAACTTTTAAAAACATATGTAACTACTTGTGAACAATACATCAGACACTGTAACAATTTTATCATCAGAAAAAAGGTGACTTAATGATTGATATCTATATTGTAAATTATAAATTTATGATTATTTAATCGATAAATAGCATGTATGGTTATTTTTCTGCCTTAATACCGCGTAACGATGATATATTTATTGTTAGAAATCAATAAAGATAAAATCAAAACTTAGTTTTAAAAAAATGTTAAAATAAGGTATTAATTTTTATTATTAGTAAAAATTTTACACCATATAATAAACACAACAATTAATTTAACTTTCAATTTTTCAAAACTTAAAAAAAAATGTTGGCCCCTTTCAGATCAATTCGAAAAGTACCATATACTTAGACGTTTAGGTATATTACGTAATCAATTTAGAAATTAAAAAATTATAAAATCGTTTTCTACGTTAAAAATACAACATTTTACATATACTAATGATTATAATTGTTCAAAATTTAGAAATTTAATAAATAAGGGGTATTTTTGGTAAAAATACGAAAAACGCTTTGAGCGACCTCTAAAATTTTTATTATCGATCTCAATTTTCAAAACATGTTTTTTTTTTATATACTTAATAAATCTAGGGGGTGTCTGATAAAATTTTTAAGGTCGATTTTTTTTGCGCCACCCTTATCCCCATCTTTTATATTTATTAAATGTCTAGAATTCTGAAGAGGTAGTTTTATCTACCTTTAAATCACCCCCCTAAGGTGATGTCTTAAACACGTTATTGGTAAGATATAAGTCAATATACGATCCGCGAAAAAACCCTTATTTTTAAAGATTATGGCTCCAGTATTAATATTTCTGAAAATAATAATTCTTAATCTGTTTTAGGTTTTATAAATTAAAAGTATTTCGTATGAAGGGTCAGCATTTAGTTCCTGTTCTTATTCCTGCACTCAATTATTATTTAAAACTGGAGCATTTATTTGTTTCCTCCTAAAAGATACAATAATAAACTTCATCGCTTCTACCTCTTATATTTCCAAATATTTTTAATACAATATGTTTTTTAATAATAATTAATCTTTTAATAAGCATCAAAAACAAAAACATACTTTTTTCATAAATAATTGTATATATTTAAAAAATAAACTTATCAAAGAAATTAATATTAAAATTCATAGCTTAAATAAATATTATTTTTAAAAATATCACTTACCACATACTCCATCGACAGAAATAGTAAAAACGTAACCATAAATATCAAATGACTCGGTATTGTTCAGTTCTTTTTGAAGATTACATATGAGAGCTACACTTTTTTCGTTGAAAACTGACAAAAATGTACTGATGTGAGAGTTGTTAAAAAAAGGAGAGATAATTCGTCGATGCAATTTCCATTTAGGAACTGAAAGTAATTATAAAAAATCTTATATTATATAAAAGTAACAATATTCAAAAATAAAAATTCATTTCTTTATAAAATTGGTCCTTTGAGAATTGAATTACAAAAATTCTGTTTTAACTATTAATATTAAAATAAACTAACACAGTGGAGTCGTGGCACAGTGGGGATGTGGCATAGTTGGATCAAGTATAATGATATCTGACAGAGATTAAAATCACTGTCATAAAAAACGCTTCGATGCAAATCTGTAGATAATGTTTAATTTTAAAAAATTGGTGGATTATTCCAAAAGCTACATCATCTGCTAGTTCCTTGTTAATATCCTGATTAAGATAAAGTATGTCGAATGAAAGAGGGATATAAATATTGTCTCTCATAAAAAAATTGTGTTAATCCTATACACTTTTCAATAAGTTATAGCATTATAAAGTTAGAAATGTAAAATATCAAATCAAGAATTTTCACACAAAAATAGCATTCGGTAACTATTTTCACCGTGAAGACAAAGTAAAGTCCAAAATTTTTTTTCCTGTAATATACTATTACATTATCAGTATAACACATTATTAGTATATTGCATTATTTAAGATGAGTAGATATGTATAAAAGATTTAAGATATGATATAATTAGTTTTAGTTATTATCGAGGTGGACATAATGCATGGGCATTCAGACTTTTTGGTCCATACTGCGCACTTCATACCGAATTGTCTTAATTCGGTTTACCCATCTAAGTGTTATCACCGAAGTGTTAATATATTACCAACCATAAAGTCACCTCTACAGAAGAGTCCTGTCTTTCTGGCGAAATTAAGTATCTCTCTGGGTTTTAAGTTTTTAATATCTTCTTTTTCAGGAAAAGGTTTACTCAAGTAGTTTGATCTTAGTGTGGACAAGGCTTCACATTCGCACATGATGTGAAATGAGTCTTCCTCTTCTACTCCACACTTCTTGCACAATGGTGATTCCGATACTCCCATTGCGTTAAGATGTTTAAGCAGATGACCATGTCCTGTCAGTAGACCAGTCAGGGTGCTTATTTGATGTCTAGTTATGCTATTAAGATCACCCAGCAATAGACCAGGGGTCTTGATAAACATTTTAGATTGTTTAGGTACTACCAAGTACTTCTAGATTTTCCTGTGTTGTTCTCTGCACCAATTCTTGGGTAGCGCTTTGAGCGATTGCTCAGTGAGTCCTACCACTGGTTCTGGTCCAACATAGGTGTTCTCTGCTCCTTTCCTGGCTAGAAAGTCAGCATTCTCATTTCCAGTGACACCGTTGTGTCCCGGTACCCACGCTAGTGTAACTTTGTTGAACCTCGATAGTGATTCTAAAGTTTCCCTGCATTCGAGGACCAGCTTTGAATTCCCCTGATCGTTACAGAGTGCTTTCAAAGCCACTTGACTATCACTTAAGATAGTTATCTTCCTATTTTTGTATACCTGCAGGTTCTGAGCCCCTATCAGTATCACCATCACCTATGATGGAAAACAGAGGGTGTTGTGCCCAATGACATACTGACATTTATTCGTGGCTTTAAACCCCAAATTCCAGCACCTACCTTTCCTGATTTTTTGGATCCATCTGTATATATCACAAATCCTCCTTTGTCAGTCAGGTGGTTAATATTCCATTCTCTACGTGTAGTGATCTCCACTTTGTAGGGAATGTTATTCTTAAGAACCGGTTTGATATAGTCCAAGGGGTGTTCTAAAAAGCCCTGGTCTATCTCTTTTAGTATTTTACCATGTTCTGTTGTATCACTGTCCAAAGTCCACATACCTAAGTTGTGGAATCTTAGTGCTGTAGCTTTGACGTGAGCTTTCACCTCTAAATGCAGAGGAGGCAATCCAATTAGTGCCTCTAATGCGACCGTTGGTGTAGTTCTTAATGCTCCAGTGATGGCAATGGCAGCCATTCTCTGTATGCGACTAAGTTCTTTCCTAGCTGTAATGAGTGCTGTTCTGGTCCACCAGACTAGGGCACCGTACAATATCATAGGTTTAATCACTGACGTGTACAACCAATACATAACTCTTGGTTTAAGACCCCATGTCTTTCCCAAGGCTCTGCTGCAAGTCCACAATGTGGTCATTGCTTTTTTGATTCTTGACTCAACATGTGATTTCCATTTTAGCTTACTATCCAAGATAATACCTAAGTATTTTACTTCCGATTTTAAGCTAATTTCTTGTCCATTCAGAGTAAGAGTGTCCAGACTGTCTAGTCCTATTCTCCTTCTAGTGAACGCTACAGAGGTCTCCGTCAACAATTCCTACAGAGGGAGGGGGTAATGAAACATAACATAAACTAACCTGAAATGGGTGGGAATGAAACAAGACGTAAACTAATTTGCCGCACATCTATAGATTGTATAAAATAAATAATTTCTCAGAATTTTATCATTGGCTACCAGACGCATAGCTAAGCATATTTCCAACATCAAAGGTACCACCATATTATAACGCAAATTAGCGTCTTTTTATAAGAACAAAGACAACGTCTGTCGTTATGGCATTATAATTTATAAGAATTTTATCATCGGTCACCAGACGCTTAGGTCAGCATATTTCCAACATCAAAGGTACCGCTATATTATAACGTTTATAGGCTTCAGCATTTTTATTTTTACATAGTATTTTATAATTGCCCACCAGATGCTTAGAAAAGCATCTCGTTAATATTAGTATATTGCTATTAATTTTATATAATTAATATAATTTCTATAATTGGTAATATATTTTTAGAATTAACTATGTGTACGTTCGTCATTGTCGGTTGCTATAATAGTATAATCGCTATTATTATTATTATTATTTTCTACTGCGCTTTTAAAATAATTATATGTGTATCGCGTTTTATTTTATTATATTTAATTTGACAATTTTTTATACCTATAACTAGCGGTATTACATTTAAAGTTGCTTCCCCACCACCAGCACCCACGATTCTTCACTGCCTTTAACATTATATGTATACATTACATTGAAATAGTGTACGTCAAGTAGCGGCCGCCGCCACCACACTTGTCCTTGACTATTCCTTGAACAACTTTTTAACAAACTCTAGATGTTATCGTTGGTTACAATCAAGTAATTGTCACCGTCGAGAAAGTCCTACATACAATCGTTGGTAATAACACTTCGGTGATAACACCTAGGTGGGTAAACCGAATCAAGACAATTGGGTATGAGGTGCGCACAATGGGTGAGACCCAACGAAAACTAACCAAAGTTGGGAGGAGGGGAATCTCCTCTTCCTTCAAGAAATTCTAATGAGCGTGATGAGTAATGAAACTTAACTTAAACTAACCTAATGGGAGGGGTGAAGATGAAACCCGACGTAAATAAACTTGCCGCACGTCTATATATTCTATGTAATAATTGTTAAGCGGAATAATTAAAAATAAATTTTCCATGGTAAGTACGTGTTAATCCTTGAACGTGCCTATAGTACGCTATAGGCACGCTATATTTACGCGTTGAGTCCACGTGTTTGATGTGCCGCACCTTAAACGCAAAAGCTTTCTTCACTGCACATGAGTACATTGCTATATCGCATATATTGTTAAACGAACGCCGCCACCCAGCCTCCGATCGTTTGGGTGGTGTAGCCAAATGAGGTTTTAAAATGATGCTTTAAATTTAAATTATGATAATCATTTTTATGAGAACAATTGCTATCATCGTCTACCAGACGCTTAGGTAATCATATTTTAAACATCAAAGATGTCACCGCACAGTAATAATCACTGTCGTATGCATTTTATGAGAAAAATGGCAAAGTTGTCTTTTTTCACGCCTCCGCGTTTTATTATTTTACTATACAGCCGGTTAAACGCTCTGTATCCTGTCACATACGTGTTTAATTGACGTTAACGCACAGTTGATTATTCGAAAACTATAAATTTATTATTTCAATATTTTACACGTGAAAATAAAAAATCACGAACCAGCAAACGTCTTCTGTACCAGGTATGTAGATTTTTACAATTATTAACATTTTAATATACTTTTATGTCTCTTTAATTTTACCACCCCTAATATTTTTATTTATTTATTTTTTCCAATAAATAAACAATTTATTTTATTTTTTATTAAAGCTACCTCGTTTATATCTGCTTCGTCACATAAAGTGGCTAAACGTCGTAGGGCTAACAACAGCGTTGTTAGATCAAAAAGGTTATGTATGCAGTTGACGGATACCCGCGATTTCACTTTGATTGATTCCGCATTGGAGCGGGGGGCAGTTTAGTTTTATCGGAAGAACGTGGAAAATTTCGCAAGCTATCGGGATTTTCTGCGCGCTGTTAAACCCGATCTGGTCGCCAGACTCGCTGAAATTGTCGGTAACTGTCTGATCAAGTACAATCTCAAATTGGAGGCCTCATTCCATATACCACGATCGAAAGTAACGCCCGAAGACTGTGCCTTCAAGACAGGGGCTAGGGCATTGCTATCCGATACGGATATCGGGTGTGCAGTCAATGAAGATTTTGAGGTTATGCTCGCCGAGGAAGATGCGTACTCGGGTAGGGGTAGCGGATTCATGCTAACGCATATCGACGGCCTTATGCTCAGCGTATACAAGTATACGCCCCTTGCCGACTCACCATATATTTCTGTCCCGCCAGAGATTAATCAAAGAAAAGCAATCATCAATCTACAGAATATCGATCAGTCTTGTTTCAAGTGGTCCATTTTGGCAAGACATATTAGCGGGAGTAATAAATATCGTGTTAATGAAAAATATTTGAACGAGGAATACAGGTATGATTTCATGGGATTGACATTCCCCACGCCTGTGTCCCAAATTAAAATATTTGAGCGACGAAACCCTAATGTGTCTGTTAATGTGTACGGCTTGGTACGAGACGACGTTAAGATGAAGTGGTTGGCGTATCCGTTAAGAGTCGCCGACCAAGATCAACAGAATCATTTTGACCTGTTGTACATCGGTGACTCTGAAAAAACACATTACGCGTACATTCCAGATTTTTCGAGGCTAGTGCGCAGTCAAAAAACTTAACACAAATGCCGCATATACACTTGCAAACGTTGCTTCACCAGCTTTGATGATATGCCTAAAAAGCATATTTTTCGGGGTCAACAAGCGTTGGAGCAACACAAGTTGATATGCGGCAAAAATAAACCAATTTTACCCGTTATGCCGGCAGAGAGCAGTAAGGTCGAATTTGACGCATGGGTAAAGACGCAACGGTTACCGTTCGTCATCTACGCTGATTTTGAGGCCTTGCTGGAGCAAACAGACGATCGTATGGGTGCCTATACTAGGACTGTGCACATCCACCATCCCATGAGCTACGGGTTCATGGTGAAAACATCGAACGATGTGCCCTCCGAGCGCCTCGAACGCTATGGTATACTGCAATCACCGGTAATATACCGTGGCCCCGAGGATCGCGAAGAGGTCGCCAAGGCATTTGTGATGGCTGTAACTGAAGTGACGCGCAACATTTCTAAATTGTTGCGCAAAACCAACGTTCCCATCTGAATGTCTGTCGATGATGTGCGCAGGCACGGGGAGAAAGCGGTATGCAACTTGTGCCGCACGGCATTCAAGGATTCCAACCCCAAATTCGCAGACCACTACCATTTATTCAGATAGACGTTGTGCAATGCGTATAACCTAATGACTCCCGACTTCGTTAAATTCCGGGAGACAGCCAAGGTATTCCGCTCGGAAGACATGCCGTTGGTAACGCGTAAGGGCGTATATCCCTACGATTACACTGATAGTTGGGCTAAATTGAATGAAACAGAGCTACCACCTAAGGACGCTTTCTATAGTCAGTTGAGTGAGTCTAATATCGATGACGACGACTATAGACATGCCACGAAGGTGTGGAACCGTTTCGGCTGCTCAGCCCTCGGTGAGTACAGCGACCTATACTTCAAAATCGACGTGTTGTTGTTGGCTGTTGTGTTTGAGAACTTCCGCGACATCTGTACTTCAACATACAATTTGGACCCGGCACACTATTACACCGCGCCTGGTTTTAGCTTCGATTCTATGTTGAAATACAACAGGATGAAGCTGGAGCTCTTGAACGACTACGACATGCTATTGATGGTGGAACAGGGCATTCGTGGTAGGCTAGTGCAGGCCGCCAAGCACTATGCAAAGGCCAACAATCCTAAGACACCCGATTACGATCCGTCAAAACCAGACTCATGGATCGTGTATCAAGACTATAAGTAATTTATACGTATATTTATATAAACGTGCAATAATTGAGTGGTGGTTTAAAAACGTTTTATGTATATAGGCAATAACCTTTACGGGTGGCCTATGAATCAGCCCATGCCATACGGTGGCTTCCGATGGTATAAAGGAGCAGACCCTCTGGCTGACCTCCAATCATTGTCGGACACTGGTAATACGGGGCGTATATATGAAGTGGACGTATCGTATCCACAATAGCTACATGACAAGCTCAACGACTTGCCGTTCTTGCTTAATAACGATGTACCGCCAGGTTCCAAAGAGACCAAACTCTTGGCCACTTTGAAACCCAAACAGCGGTACGTCGTACACTATGTCAACTTAAAATACTGTGTCATACTAAAACACTATGTCAACGTTAAATACGTGCTGCAAGTCGATAAAGTATGTATAATAAACCTATAAACTATAATGGCTACTTCCCCCATCGCTGACACTAAGTTATAGTGCGCATGCGCACTATAGTTTTTAATCGCCATTTTGAATGACCATAACACACCCACCTTCACCCAAGACTACTCTACCAATTACCTCTATTATCATAAGACCACGCCTCCCCTTTCCCTCCTATCATATGGAGGGTGTGGGGGTGAGGCGGGGGTTATAGAATCTTCAATACTACCCTACTTCAGTACATTATAGAATACTATAGTATATAACTATACGGAATATAGTTCTGAATATTTCAATTGTAGCATCTATTAAAACACGAAGAGTTATATACAAATGATTACTAGGACTTCTATTTAAATGATTTATTACAATAAAAATAAAATAAAAAATACTGATTTTAACGAAATGTTGAGTTATCCTCATAAATTTACTGTTAATACTAAATTATATAAGTTCCTGATCATATATCAATATAAAAATTACAATTTTTTATTTCTTATAAAATTTTCTATTTAATGATATAAATTATAAACTTGTAAGTTGAGCTAAAGTAATGTTTAAAAGTTCAACTTTTCTAAACTATAAACTTTCATAAAAATTAACTTTAAAGGATCAATAAAATAATTTAACAATGACATTTTGAATTGAAATCTTGCATTGATTATTTTTAACATATTAAAAATCAGTAATAACTTGATAAAAAAATGATATTAAATTAAATTCTTTCATGTATAAATAATTGCTTCCTAATTAATAATAATTAATAATAATCTCAAAAAAGATATAATAGAAAAACTCTAATTTTAGGCTTGAAATCAGCGTAAAAATTTGGTTTAGTTAAGTATATATTGGTCTATTATCATTAAAAAATATTTTAATGACAGACAGTAAGACCATATAGTAAAATATTTTAGCATAATTAAGAAATTCTTTCTCACGAGGGGAAACAACAGTGATGGGGTCCTTAATATTCACTGAATATTTTGATTGAATGTTATTTATTATTATTCATTTTGAATTTTTTTTTACCTCAAAAAAGTATGATTTTAAAAATCATAATTTTTTGGTGGATTTCCACCATTTATATATTTAATACTCAAAAATAATTCCGGAACATATTTAAAAGTTCTACTTTTTTTCGTGTTTTTCAAGTTTTTAACGCACGCTGTATAAAGGGAAATTGTTCGATTTAAAAATGACAGATGAATAGTGTTTAGTTGGATAGGATATATACCTTCTCAGACGCGCATGGAAGCTAAAAAAATAATTTTACTATAAAATTTGTCCTTCAATGATTGAAGAACAAAGACTGTTTTAACTGTTAAATTTTATTAATGTAGACTGCCTATATTGTTTTGAAAAAACTTTTGTACCCTTTTATAGTTAAAATGCAAATTATAATACATCAATAGTTTTAATAAACAATATTATTTTATAATTAAAACATAATAATAAAATAATTATTTTATGAAAAATTATATAATTAATAATAAATTTTATTAATTATTAGTTTAAATGTAAGTATTTTTTTCTCACCAGCAGCAGTTGACAATCCTTCTCCAAAAGCACCACTAAAAAATTTGAAAAATTTACCTTTGTCGAGAGCATTGGAATTGTTCAATATTATCTGAAAAATAATTAATACTATTTTTCTACATAAGAAAACATTTTTTTTTATTATATAATATCTTATTATATAATAAAACAAGGAAAAAATCGCTTTTCTGGGAAAATTACTTAGCGTACTCGCATTTTTAAAATTTTTTTTTCAACGAAAGTACTGGGTCATCAGACTCCGGGAAAAATATTGGCGAAGGTCGGAAAAATTTTGCCGCTCTCCCGCGAGCGTTTTAAAATTTCGACCGTTTTCGAGAAAAACGCTCGCTGACACCAGCGTTTTACGACTAAAGGTTTGAAATTTTCACCAGACCCGCCCAATGACATTCCTGAGATATGATAAAAAAATCAATTCAATCCGTTCAATTTTCACCGTTTTACGAGGTTTTTTTTTTTTTGTCCACGCTCAAGGTTTTAATATGCGCATTGACTCATTTCTGCTCAAACGTTTATTCTGAATCTTAATTATATGGTGTAATATGTATTTTTATTAGGACACTATTTTGTATTTGCACATAGCATTATATTTTATCGAGAAATATTAAATGTTACATATAAATTTTAAGATAGTTATAATTATATAAGTTTCTACTTTATCAGTTTATGTTTATCAGAACAGTACATTGTTAATAATCTATTTTTTCTCATATATGATATATGAGTCTATTAGTTTATCGTTTAAATTGGCATTCATCTAAGACAACTATGCTGTCCAACGTTAAATCGCAGTTACCAATATTTTTATCAAAATTAAATTTTTTACATAGTCTCACGTATAATAACCTGCTAAATTTTTTTGTAATTATTCTATAATATAAACACAATTATTATAATTAGAATATTAATATTTTTTATGCATACCAGGGGTGTATTTAAGGGAGATATGGCCCCCCTTGAACCAGCGCTATCAATATTTTTTTAGGCAACTTATAATAAATAAGGACCCAATGTCCTTTTTTTTCATCATTACTTTGATTTTTAGCAAAAAAAATTCTATAACATGTTTAACAAAGTACAAAATATTAAATACCCTCTTAAAATAATTTTTGAATAAGCCTAAAGGGAATACCTCATTAACAAACGTCAACTTTATACCCAATACATTTTACTATATTCTCTTTTTGAATTTTCTTGATTTTAATAATAATATTTTTAATATATTTTTGTTACACTGATTCTGATGTAATATTTTTTCTGCAAAACACTTATCGTGCTCGGCGCAGCCGGGTACCCTACCAGAATCAGTGGCCTACTTATGATGACGGCACGAAGAGGCTTACGCACTTTCGGCGTGTAAAGCTTGTAGGGCCCTGGGTCTGGGGCGGAGCCCCAGCTAGGTGGAGCCTAGTATCAAAATAATAAAAATAATATATTAAAAACCTACTAAAAAATGTGATATTTTAATTTTTAAAAATTGTCATAAGTATACATTTTATACTGATTACTGTGTATACATTACAAACTTGGCATTAATACCATGATAAGAAATTAGATAAGGCAATTATTACTTATCACTCTCATTCAAAAGTATAAGTCATATTCATGGAAAAAGTTACACACCTCCAAATTATAGTAATCATGAAAAGATAGCGTTTTCTTCTGTCCTTTTCTCAATACGTATTTCAATGTTTAATACCGTAAAATAGTACATTAAAATTGAAATTTTCACAAACTTCAAAACGCTACAGAATATTTACTACTGAATATTAATAAAATATTTTTTTACTAAAATTTTTCTTAAATTCTACTCTACAAAATAGCTATCTTAGATTTTTTTTTTACATTTTATTTAAAATTTAAAAATAATTAATATTTTTAATAAAATGTAAAAAAATTAATTATTGAGATATAGCTATAGACCTAACGTCTAACTAATATTTAAAAAAAAAATCAACTAAAAATATTAACTGGATCNTTTTCTTAATAAATAGCCCACAAAACCACTACATACAGTAAAAAACATGTAAAAGTCTTAAAATACGTTATAGCTGATTTTGTTGATTTTTAATTATTTATTTTCATTTTATTTTTTGGAAAACGCATATTCGTTTAAAAAAAGATTCTAGAAGTTTAATTTTTTATGCCGATGGCGATCGTGGCGCTTCCTCTTCCCGTGCTATGCGTGGTGCGAACCGGTCGCTCGGGTGCTGGACAAAAAAATGATAGATACTTACTTAAATTATCTTTTCATCTGTCACCTTGACCTTTTTCAAGCAACGGAAGATATATTATTTAATCTTTGTAATTAGCATATTGTTCTTCTGTGTAATAAAAACACCCTAGCTGTATTACTTGCTATTATATTTATTAAACTGACTACATCAAATCCTAATGTAAAAAGTTTTCAAGTAAAAATATTTTTCTAAATATTGACCAGAGTATAAAAGACCATTTTTCCTAAAAGTAAGGCTACTACGGCTTGCTGGTGAACTTGGTCGATATTCTCTTAATCTGCGTTAGTATAAGTAAAAATTTTATCCCTACGACTTCTTTCGTACCATAAATGATGAATATTATTTTTAGATGATTTAAAATATTTTATCCAGGAATATGTCTTGTTTATTTTTACATAAACATCGCCATAAGAAATTAATTTTTTTTTTATATTTACTAATTTCAAAATGTTTGTGTCTTTCATTTCTGGACAGCTTTAAATATTCCAAAACGAGCGAAGAAGCATAGTACTGTAATTATTATTAATTAATATAGCAGTAGTACTTTATGCCCGTTTACCCACTAGTGGAAACGTTAGGTCCTACTCTTTTGGTAACGTATAAGCATTCGGGGTAAAGACTAACACTGGAAATACAAGTGTGCTTCAATACTTTGAAGTGTACTATTTTCATTGTCAAGAAAGTTCTGGATATAGATCATTACTAAATATATATAGTACGTAATAACGATAGGAAACTATACCTTGAAGTACTGTGTACCAACCAGTTCACGTAAATTATATCAAGATAAGTATTGTTATACATTAACTGGGTTAACTGTGTCCGTGCCAACCAAGGCTTTATACTGAAAAGACCTGGGCCACCACAGTCTTGTTGATTATATTTTGAATATAGATAGACATATTCTTATTATTTAACATTTAAAATTTCAGGGCGAGTTTAAGAATATTGATATCGACTATATGGAATTTATCGAAAACATTATTAAGTAAAAATTTAATTTTCTATGAAAAGAATTTAAAAAATAATGAACCATAGTAGATGCATGTCCCATTGTAAAGAATCCCTTTAAGTGCATATTTTACGAACCGTGTATATTGACGAGGTAATAAAACAGATAAATATCTAACATACACATAAATATAATTAATTGAAAAATTAGTAAGATCGTATAAACTTTTGTTCTCCTAAAACCCCATACACAATTAAACTTACTTTTTCTTTAAATTATTTAATTTTTGTTTATAACAATACTGTAGACAACATCAAAACGTACTTGTATATCTTCTGGCTTCATAACATATAAAGCAAGTGAAGAACCTAACCAAATTTTACATGGTTCCGGGCCGTACTGTTCATTTAACTTAATCATTTTTGCCACTAAATCTAAAAATTAACTTATATGTATTTACACTACGCTAAACGTTCAGTAAGTAAAGAAACAGGTCAATTGTTATAAACAATGAGAACAATAGAAACCCCTTTCCTTACTTACTGAAAACTCTATACAGGGTGTTCACTAAGTCAGGAAACGGGTTTCTATTGTTCTCATTGTTTGTAACAATGAGAACAATAGAAACCCGTTTCCTGATTTACTGAACACCCTGTATATATACATGTTTATTTTAAACAATAATGATAGCTAGCTACATATACAAAGTTCTCATTTTATAAATATCAATTTATTATTATTATTTATTAAAGGTATATTTATTGTAGCTCGTAATGGTATATTGTTAAAATGCATACCCCGCTCGCACTACATTTTGAACAAATGAGAGAAATGNTAAAATGCATACCCCGCTCGCACTACATTTTGAACAAATGAGAGAAATGAGATATGAAAACATTTTTGGGTATACATAAGTTTTATTAATTATTGTTTTGATTTTTACTAAACTGATATAAATACATTAATTGTTTTATGAGTTATGATGACCTATTGCAATTTTGAATTAGATTTTTTTAGCTTCGATGCGAAGCTGAGAAGGTATTAATTTTACCATGATGTGTTTATTTTTTTATTTTTTTATTTTTTTTTTTTT
>NW_026099576.1:27323209-27326248 GCF_025091365.1 Daktulosphaira vitifoliae
AAATTATGTTTTCGTTATACCCATTAAATTTAGCTATTTCTTTTATAACCACCAATTCTTTATCAAAATCTATTTTATTCATCGGAATATTAATTAATCTGTAAACCATACTATTAAAAGCTGACAATTTGTGTTGCCACGTGTGGTTCGATGTGTTCGGAATGTATCTAAACGTGTGTGTGTTTTTTCGATAAATTTCAAAATTTAGTTCCCCCTCTGTTCTTTAAACTAATAAATCCAAAAAAGGCAATTTTCCGTCTACTTCTTGTTCATATGTAAATTTAATCGATGGGTAATAAAAATTTAAATGTTGTATAAAAACCCCATATTAAAATCTTTATTTATAACTGCAAAAATATCATCTATTATTCTAGATATTCATAAAATGGCCAATAGTTTTTAGGAATATCATGAGAGTATGTTACTGCATTATGTTAATGCAATCAAGTCACTTTTTTTCTAGAGAAATTTTTGGTTCCTTATTTAAAGCTATCAATTTATGTAACCAAATATTACATGTTACCAAATAATGTATAATATTATAGGCACACACACAAATAGAGTTAAAAAATTACAAAGTATAATTATTTAATTTTATAGTTGACACCTATTGTCATATCAAACCTAAGTCGACAGAAAATGTTTAAAAATATTAGTAATGAATGATTTTAATTGTCTGTATGGAAAATGTGAGCTAAGTAATTTTTTAATTGATAAAGTGGAAATTTTTTCAATTTTTGAGGGTAATGTCTTCGACTAAATATGATTTGTGATCTTTTGACGTATCGTTGAAAGAAATCGGCCCAGTTAAAGCTGATAAAAGTGGCAACAGACAAAAAAAAATACATCATGGTAAAATTAATACCTTCTCAGCTTTACATCGAAGATAATAATTGAATAATAATACAATTATTGATATTATCGTTTATAAATTGGTTATCAAAATGCAATAGAAGTTTAAACAATAATGCAATCATTATAGTCACAGCTATTACAATTGATAAATAATTTCTGGTAAATACAATGTAGTTAATAATTCAATATTGTAGCAAGTATACTTTGAATTGGTAATGACAAATAAACGTCTTTAATAATTTAACTTTTTTTTATTGGGGTATGAACTGAATTTAATTCGAGTATAAGAAAAAAAGGTGCAATTATCTAATTTTTAATATTTTTAAAGTTTTTGCAGTTTTGAAGTGGATATCTAATTATATTAGATTTTATGTTATGGGTCTTATCCCTATAGGTATAAAAAAATGATATAGAAGTTTTGCGTTAGACATTTTTGTATAAGAACGCAATTTACCTAATATCTCTAGGATATAACAAATCGTAAAAATATGTTTCTATTCCTTTTTATTTTAACAAATAACTAACAAACTAAAACATTCTGGGTTTTCTCTATGCCTAGAAAAATATCCTACCCTGGAACTGCCATAAGGCATTACGTCATGATGGCAAAACTTATTAACAAGTACATAAAAAAATTGAAATAGTTTTAACCTTTCTTTCTCTCAGGATACTTCGGGTTGTTTCAATAAAAGTATTGAGAATTGTATAAATTAAATATATATTGATAATAAACTTACCTTGTGATGTGCCTCTAAATTCTAGTAATGAGCCAATTAATGGATATGATGGAGGCCCTGGTATTTTAGCTGCAAATCTATCAATAAGCCTACGATTCCATTTGATGCGGCACCAAGTAATAGATAAAAATATTATAATAACGTAACCAACTAACTCAACTTTTGTTTGCCAAAACACACACAGTGGATTTGAATACGCTAATGAAGTATAAAATGTGACATTCATATTTATTTTTTTCTAACAGCGAAACTTTTCAAAACAAGTGAACAAGCTAGAAATAAACAGAATTTTAATTTAATATTTTACAATGTAAGAAAATTGGAATAAATCGACACAATTTATACAATTTTTTTATGAGATTTAATATAAGATATAAAATGTGATACAATGGAAAATAACTTTTTCTTGCATAAATTAATTTAAAATTATCATCGTTATTGAATTTATTAAATAGATACCGGTTATTATTAATTTAGCGTTACCCTGTGAAACGAATCATAATAGGTTAGAATAACTTATAGATATAAAATTAATAAAATAATGAATTATTAAAAACACAATGGGCGATATAAATATATATTTATATTAATGTACTTTTTTTTTTAATATATAANGGCTTTTTGAAATGACCGATTCAAGTATATTAAATATAGAAACCATAAGAGCTATAAATAGCCTAAAAAACTGGAAGTCCCCAAGATCAGATGGGATTCCAGAAGAACTATTAAAGTATGGAGGCATTGATGTACACAAAATAATCCATGAATTGTAGTATCACATTTTAATACATGTAATAATTAATACTTATATTTAATAAAATACATCACCAAATCAGTGTTTCCCCGTGGATAAGATGAGTAATAAAATAATACCCTTACACAAGATTTAACCTCCCATTCCATAAAATGCCCACGTATAAGATTCTATCACATTAACCAATCAAATACAGCAAAAAATATTTCAAGAATCTCACCAGAGATCGCTAAACCAGTTTTGCAGGCTATAAAAAGGCCATTTTCCCCCAAATTCGGGTGGTTCCTCTGTGCTTGGTTCTCTTACAGTGATTATGTACGATTTCTGAACATCCCTCTAGCGGATACTGGGACGCCTTGCCATTCCATCTATGCATCTCTACGGCTCTCTGGAATACTCAACCAAGATACAAAAAGTGAATGTGCGTGAGTTTATCTTTCATTCTTAGCTACAATTCTATATGAAATCTACATAATTTTTACCCCCTTTCGTAATTACTGAAAATATTATACATCTTATTTTCGGTTGAATACTTTTGGTGATATAAATATTCTAACACATATAAAATATTGGTGTTTATTTATTTCTTTTTATTTACATTTATATTCATATATATATAAGCATATTCTAAGGTAATTAATTTGATTGAATTGTATTTATTACTTATTGAAGGGCCACAACCTGGCTGGACAG
>NW_026099576.1:27328869-27336060 GCF_025091365.1 Daktulosphaira vitifoliae
AAATTATTACTGATTTGATTTTTAATATGTTAAAAATAATCAGTCCAAATTTTCAATTTTAACCTATTTTTTTGGTTCTTTAAAGTTGATGAAAAATTTTTGATAAAGATTTATGAAAGTTTATAGTAAAAAAAATTGAATATATTACCATAACTTTTAGCTCAATTACAAGTTTAAAATTGACATCTAGGCCAATAAACAAAGGAAAAATTGCGGAAAAAATTCCCAATCAAATGTTGTTTTTTTAAAAGTTGAATTAAAATATGTATAATGACATACTAATAGTCCTTATAGATTGGAATTGAGCTTTTTTTTTACAGCCTCGCAAAAGTTCAAAAATATGAGCTTTTTTAATTTTCTCAAAAAATATTTAACTTACAAAAAAAAGTTTCGTACAAAAGTTGTTTAAAAGACAATTCTAAACAAAAAAATTATCTTATATTTTTTCATTTAAACAAATATTTTTCGAGTTACATTACATTTAATATGAGTACTAAAATTTATTTTCCATTTTTTGCATTTTACGCTTACTTTTTATCATGTTATACTTACATTAGACACAATGCTATAAATACATATGTGTGTATGTGTGAGTTTATTTATTTATTGTATCATTAAAGTGTAGTGTATATTAATATACAACCGATAGAGTAGGTAATTGATTTGACGCTATATTGTTTAAACCCAACTAAACGCTAAATTGTACATTTCCAAACAACAATTATATTATGTCAATTGTCACCGGAATTTCTGGTAATGATAAAGATATTTGTCATAAAACGGCCTTTAGTCAGGTGCTGGAACTGGTAAAAATTGTGGTTGCCGAAAAACAGGGCTTAAATGTTCTATTATATGTAAACATTGATGTTCCATTCTTAACTTTTTCGTTTGTTCTATTCAACTTTTTTTTGCGTTGTTTTTAAGTAGTGTAAGCCGTCAAAGCAATTAGTGTGTTAATTAGTCGTCAAAACATAATAATTTTTGTGAGCCGCTCAGGCAAATATTGTGTTTTATTAAGTCGTCCAGACAAATTATTTTGTAAGCCGTCAAGGCAATTATTGTGTTATAAGTTTTGAAGATTTTGTTTAAAGGAAATGTTATTACCGATTGGCCAATCAAATATTTAACTAATGTGATTAATCAATTGTACAATTAGATAAGAAATTATATTACATATTATATTCAATTCATATTACTATTATTAATTATTTAATTAGTTATTAATTATTATACTGTGCAATAGTTGAATAGGACTTATTTATTTATATATTGAATCCATTCCCTTTTTATAAAAAAATATATACAGTCCACTGCAAAGAAAGGTGTCGCATAAGCGCATTAATATTATCTGTCCGCGCCCTAACAATAATAAATTTAAATCAAATAACTAATCGGGATAAAATTAAGGGAATAAGAGTTATTGTTTTTGAAATAATCTGCCAATTTCTTAAAATTAAACACTATCACAACATTTTAATAAGGACAGAACACCAAGCGTATTAAATACCTTTACAAGTTTTTAATTATAAGCAATGTAATTAATAAAATATAACCATACATAAATACTAATGAATAGTAAATTTATTCTTGTAATTATTAAAAAAAGTTATTCAATGTTGGCTAATGGCTTAAGCTGTCGTGGCTTTTTTTTATAATAAAGTGTAATAATTTTACATATATAATTTTTGTTATATGTAATTATAACTGGATATGATATAAAAAAACTAAATATGATTATCTATGAATTAAATTAATTCTTGAGTCATATGTATATCAGTGGGAAAAGCCTAATTAAACAATACTTATATCATATAAGTTATTGTAACATGTTATAATAATATTGTACGGTGTACAGATAAGAAAGTCCGAATATTGTTATTACTTTTTAGTTATTCCTATTTTTAATGAGTTATCGACGGCCCACAACTGATGGTACTGAGTTTCATTATCTGCGGGGCTTCCCGTATTTATCTGAAACGGCTCGACCGATTTTAATGAATTTTTTTCGTAAATTTGTTAGATATAAGATAATGATTTATATTTAGGTTTGATTTATTTGATAATTCATATGGCAGAACAACGTTTGCCGGGTAAGCTAGTCATATAATATATTTTTTATTTTCATATACCGGACATTTTACGGGCCGTATTTTTTCGAGGGCCGTAAGCAATGCTTATTTAGCTTGTAGGTAAATCTTGCCCTGCTTATTATGTATTAGAAAAATGTATCAATTGTGACTATTATTATTTAAAATTAAAATTATATTGAAAATGATATTTTATTTTAATTTAAAAAAATTGGGTATTTTAATAACACAAAAGTTAAATAAATATTTTTTACCTTGTTTTTAAACTTATATAAATTTGCATTATGAAATACTCTTCCTTTCAAATTATTTTTCATTTTTTAGTTTTTTAAATAATACAGTTGTTATAATAATGAGAAATTTTATTTAAAAACATTATTACAACAAATACTATTGTAAAAAATGTTTATTATTTTAAAAGTTTTCCACGCTGGTCGCTAACAATGTGCTATTGTAAACTTACTTTAAATATGAGTCTATGCGAATATTGATAAACAATTGAAAGGGTTGTATTGGTCGAATGTTAGATGGTTTAGCTGGTCCCCATATTTGGATACCATAAGACCAGACAGGTCTGAATATTGACTGATAAATAAAAATTTTGATTTCGAGAGGTAATTTAGATTTTAGTACTGAACGAAAGAATTGAAGTCTGCTATTGGATTTTTCCTTTTGTCTATTAGGCCCCACCTTCAATCGTTTTTTACAAAATTATGTTTAGGTACTTAGTTTTATTGTGCGTATTAATTACTGTATTGTTTAATTTTATATCTGGGTATATTTCGGATCTGAGGGTGAATATTACAAGACTTATTTTAATTTTCCAATTCCTGAACCAAGATGCTATAATGTTAAAACGTACGTTTGTTGATGATGGGCAGCTCCAATAATATTACTATGAGTAGAAAGTATAGCTGTAAAAGGAGTATTAGTAAACGGAGGGGTATGTCTGCGGTAAAAATATTGTAGTGGTCCGGAAACAGGTTACTTTTTTGAGAAACGCCTGCTAGAATCCTGTAATAAGGAGAATTTGCACAGCCTTGTCTTATTTCATGAAAGTGAGACTTTATTATTAAATAAAGTTTAGGCACACCCTATCAAAGGCTTGGGCTACGTCGAGGAATAGATTGTGTAGTATTCGGGGTTTTCAAATGCTGAGACTATTGTGTCGGTCAACCTATGAACTTAATATATAGTAGAGTGTCTCTCACGTAATCCAAACTAGGTGTTGGGTAAGATGTGGTGCTCTGGTAATATTGGTCTAATACTTTTGAGTAAAAGTTTTTCAAATAGTTTGCATAATGTGGGTAACAGGCTTATCGATCTAGATGATGCAGCCATGTTTTTTGGTTTCCCTGGTTTAAATATAAGGATTATTACAGCTATTTTCCAAATTGACGGAAAGTAAGAAAGACGCATCTTACTATTGTATATATGTTTGAAGTAGAATACCTTTTTTTGGTAAATTCATTATCACTTTATTTTTGATTGGATCATTCCCAGGAGCTTTTAATTTTTTAAGTAATTTTTTAATAGTTGCTTCAATGTCACCAGGACTGAATGGTTTAACAGGAAGAGATATAGGTAGAAGTCATGAAATAAAGTCATTAACCATATTAATATGTAAATTTATATTGAAACTGAAAAANAACTAAATTTTGAAATTTATCGGAAAAACACACACACGTTCAGATACATTCCGAACACATCGAACCACACCTGGCAACACAAATTGTCAGCTTTTAATAGTATGGTTTACAGATTAATTAATATTCCGATGAATAAAATAGATTTTGATAAAGAATTGGTGGTTATAAAAGAAATAGCTAAATTTAATGGGTATAACGAAAACATAATTTTGAAATTAGTCCGAAAACAAAAGTGGAAAAAAGAAAGGAGGGCAGCTAGTACACTCTCCAGCGAGGGGGAACAAAAAGTAATTAGATCACCAATTTTATTTTATCCGGGCATCTCAAATGGATTAACTAAAATATTTAAGAATTTTGGTATTACTTTGGTAACATCTAAGAGTAATAATTTAAGAGATTTATTAGGTAACCCTAAAGATAAGGTAGATGAAGGGGGGAAATCAGGCATTTATAAAATACAATGTGAAAGTTGTAATAAATGTTACGTAGGACAAACAAAAAGAAATATAGGGGTCAGGTTTAAAGAGCACTTAAGAAATATTAAAAATCAAGAAATTGAGAAATCTCCAGTGGCTGAACATTTATTGACACATAATCACTCTATTAAAACCATAAAACTAATTAAAAACGTAAATAATTACAAAGAACTTAATATCAGAGAAGCAATAGAAATGTTTAAAAATAAAAACAATTTAATTAATTGGGATCTTGGCCCACTGAAAAATTCATTATTAAACTTGTGTAAACTGGCAAAATGTGATAATATTACTTAGTGATGAGGTCACTAGGGGTATATAAGGGAGTTTTTTCTAGTCGGGGTGTCAGTATGTGTTTAGCGTTGATAATGGTAACATTGTTTCCGAAATACGTATCCGCGACTTTTCATTAATTTTTTTGTGGCTTTGAGTTTAATATTTTTTAGTTTTTTAAATTAATAATATTTTTAATATAGTTTTAATTTTACTTAATTAATTAGCCACAAGTGATCAATTTTTATTACATATTAATATGATTAGAGTCAAGCTTAATGTCATCATATGGTCTTAATGTATTAAATAAATGTTCAGCGAAAATCGTAGCTTTCTCTTTATCTGATATATCAAGATTACCGTTATCATTTCGAAAATCGTTTGAGTCAATCGTTTTGTAGATCTCCTTAATAATTTATTCCTAGTGTTGAGTGATTTGATAGTGAACTGATTTGAGTTTTTGAAGTTGGTTTTTTTAGGTTATTAGCAAGTTTGTTGTAAAGTTGTTAAAACGAGGGATATCGAGTATTTTGTCATATGGCTCTAAATCTTCTTATCTCACTGATAAGAGCTCTTATATGGACTGGTAGTTTTTCTTTATTTTTACAATTGCTCTTGAATGAGGATGAATTACTTGGTCAGTTTAGATTAGTGAGACAATATTTGAGCCACATTTTCATTGTCGTCATGGATTCTGAGTAGAATTTTCAGATTGTTTTTTTTATCTAACTCAATTTAAAATTTATCCCAGTTAATGGGTCCTTTTGTTCGGGCTGGTCTCGGACAACACGACGTTCGAGGGTCACGCCTCGACCTTGATGGCTGGCCAAAGACAAGTTTGGTTTCAGGAGGGGCAGCTCCACGGACAACGCGGCCTCCCTCTTTAGGGACATCTGAAATGCGTTCAATTCCGTGAAATGGTCATACATACTCGGAGCGCGGGACACGTTTCGGGAGCCTGCGTACCTCGATCGGATGATCCGGTCGTACTTTTTATTTGATTAAAGGATTTTTTTTTTCAATTTTTGAGGGTAATATCTTCAACTAAATACGAATTGTAATCATTTGATATATCGTTGAAAAAAAAAGGTTAATTGAGGGCTGGAAAAATAAATCGTAGCCACAAAAAAAAAAACACATAGTAAAATAATATTAATATGAATAAGAAATATCTTCTCATGAGGGGAGACTATAGTGATGGGATCCTTGATATTTATTTAATACTATTAAATATTAATAAATGTAAATTTTTAGAATGACAGTATGCTACATACATAGTAATCATACATCATTATGAACTATCTTATTATATAATAGAACAAGGAAAATAACGCTTTCCTGGAAAAATTACTTAGCGTGCTCGGATTTTCAAAATTTTTTTTTTCAACGAAAGTACTCGGTCACCAGACTCCGGGAAAATTATTGGCAAAGGTCGGAAAATTTTTGCTGCTCGCCCGTGAGCGTTTTACGACTTAAGGTTTGAAATTTTCATCAGACCCGCCCAATTACATTCCTGAGATATGATAAAGAAATCAATTCAATCCGTTCATTTTTCATCGTTTTAAGAGCTTTTTTTTTTTTTTCGTCCACACGCATGGTTTTTATATGCGCAGTGATTCAATTCTGCTTATACGGTTATTTCTGCTTGTACGTTTATTATGAACCTTAATTATAGGGTGGAATATGTATTATTATTAGAACACTATTTTGCATTTGCACATAGCACTATATTTTATCTAGAAATATTATATGTTATATATAAATTTCTAGACTGTTATAATTATATAAGTTTGTACTTTCATTTTCAGAACAGTACATTATTAAAATTCTTTTTAGCTTCTATGCGAAGCTGAGAAGGTATTGGTTTTACTATTATGTTTTTTTTTTTTTTCTGTTACCACTTTTTCTCAGCTCTCACCGAACCGATTTCTTTCAACGATATGTCAAAAGATCACAAATCGAATCTAGTCGAAGACATTACCCTCAAAAATTGAAAAAATTCCCTCGTTCCCCGTAAATGGGGGAAACCTCCAAAAAACTTACAAATTTAAAAATCGCTAATTTTCCAAATTTTTTCAATTTTTTTTAATAAAAACTGCCGTAACTTCTTCAAAAATGAATATATCAATATAATTTTTTTTTTTATAGATGCTTGATATCTTTACCTATCATTGGGTATATATTTTTTGTAAATTTGACCTTTTTTCTGACCACAGGGGGGAATTTAAAATGACAACTTTTTCACGAAAAACTAACTTTTTCAACTTAACTTTTGAAAATGTTCCGGAAGGTCTGACACTTTTATATATATCTTAAATTAAAGTTAATGTAATTTATTTTATTATGCGAAAAAAAAATTTCGGACTTTATTTTACCTTCACGGTGAAAATGGCTACCGTGAAGGTAAAATACGTAATGGTAATAACGGCTACCGAATGCTATTTTTGTGTGAAAATTTTCGATTTTGTATTTTCCATTTTAAAATTNTGAAAATTTTCGATTTTGTATTTTACATTTTTAACTTTATTATGCTATAACTTTTTGAAAAATGTATGGATCAGTACAATTTTTTTATGAGGAGTAGTATTTATATACATCTTTCATTTGACATACTGTTTTTTTAAATCGGAACATTTCCCTATATACGAGGGGGGTTCAAATCTAAAAAATACATGTAGAAAGTAGAACTTTTTCAACTTAAATTTT
>NW_026099576.1:27336203-27336622 GCF_025091365.1 Daktulosphaira vitifoliae
AACTTTTTCAACTTAACTTTTGAAAATGTTCCGGAAGGTCTGACACTTTTATATATATCTTAAATTAAAGTTAATGTAATTTATTTTATTATGCGAAAAAAAAATTTCGGACTTTATTTTACCTTCACGGTGAAAATGGCTACCGTGAAGGTAAAATACGTAAAGGTAATAACGGCTACCGAATGCTATTTTTATGTGAAAATTTTCGATTTTATAATTTACATTTTTTACTTTAAAGTGCTATAACTTTTTAAAAAATGTATGGATCAATACAATTTTTTCATGAGAAGTAGTATTTATATACATCTTTCATTGGATATACTTTTTTTTTAAATCAGACTATTTCCCTATATATGGGGGGGCTTCAAATATAAAAAATGCATATAGAAAGTAGAACTTTTTCAACTTAACTTTTGAAA
>NW_026099576.1:27336760-27338523 GCF_025091365.1 Daktulosphaira vitifoliae
TAAAGCTAATGTAATTTACTTTATTATGCGAAAAAAAAATTTCGGTCTTTATTTTATCTTCACGATGAAAATGGCTACCGAATGCTATTATTGTGTGAAAATAACTTTATAATGCTATGACATTTATTATTTTTTAATAAACCCTTTTTCAATTATTAGGATATTAATAAGGAACTAGCAGATTATGTAGCTTTTGGAATAGTCCACCAATTTTTTAAAATTAAACAGTATCTAAAGATTTGCATCGAAGCGTTTTTTTTTTATAGTGATTTTAATCACTGTCAGATATCATTATACTTGATACATCTATACCACGTCACCACTGTGCCGCGACCCCCCTGTGCTGGGTTTTTTTACTTAAAACTGCGAACGAGTCCTGGAAAAATACAAGACCGGTGACACGACTTACGTCGCAAAAATGTGGTTGACACTGGTTTTGTGGGTAGATGGGCCGTTTATTAATGAGCAACAACAGGCTATTTTAACAAAAAATTAAAACAGACCGAAAATATGAACACAATAATAATAATCTTTGCAAAATATCGCGGCACTTTCGCTGGCGTCGACGACGCGATGACCGTTGTGATCTTTGGGCGACAAAAGGTTAGCAGCGTTAATGGCGAAGGTGCGCGGGTGTAGATCGGTTGGTTGACGTTGTCGCTTTTACTAAGGGAAGAAGACTCTCGTATCATTTGCGGCGGGTCGTCATCGACCGTGCAGCACTAGCTGAACTTTGCACCGTAGCGTATGGCACGCGGTGATGGTCAGTCAAATACTCATAGTAGGGCGACAGCTGATAAAGGTGGCATGAGTCTCGGAGCATCGTGTATAACGAAGCGACGCGGGAAGTGTCATATTAATGTATACCTTTCAACATTTTTTTTTAGTATAACTATTTTTAAAACTACTTTAGAAATATCTATATCTATTTTTTCATATTCAATCTTATTTTTTATAAATAGTAAAT
The DNA here is from genome assembly GCF_025091365.1 of Daktulosphaira vitifoliae. NCBI lineage: Eukaryota > Metazoa > Arthropoda > Insecta > Hemiptera > Phylloxeridae > Daktulosphaira > Daktulosphaira vitifoliae. The sequence goes on from NW_026099576.1 coordinate 27,337,728, forward strand.
CTTAATTTGACGCTAACATAGAATTAGGTGAACTAAACCATTGTTTAATATATACACTTATAATTAAAAAAAACAACAAACAAATATTCCTTAATTCTTTGATTGATAACACAAATTAGTCTATAAACAAAAATATTTTTAAACAATAAATTGAGCCAGGAAGTTTAAAATAAATCCCATTCAAATATATCTCACTAAAAAATATTATGACCAGTTCTAAAAGTTCTTTATAGACATATCGAGATTGATATTTATTTGAGGTTATAATTGATCAAAACTAAATAATTTTCTAAATCAACAATATCATCCATTCCACTTGAATAATTTTAGCTTCGATGCGAAGCTGAGAAGGTATTGGTTTTACTATGCTGTGTTTTTTTTTTTTTTTTTTTGTCTGTTACCACTTTTTCTCAGCTCTCACCGAACGGATTTCTTTCAACGATACGTCAAAAGATCACAAATCGTATCTAGTCGAAGACATTACCCTTCAAAATTGAAAAAATTTCCTTCGTTCCCCGTAAATGGGGGAAACCTCCAAAAAAATTACAAATTTAAAAATCGCTAATTTTCGAAATTTTTTCAATTTTTTTTACTAAAAACTGCCGTAACTTTTTCAAAAATGAACATATCAATATAATTTTNATAACTTTTTTAAAAATTAACATATCAATATAATTTTTTTTTTTCATAGACGCTTGATATCTTTACCTATTATTTGGTATATTTTTTTTGTAAATTTGACCTTTTTTCTGCCCACAGGGGGGGATTTAAAATGACAACTTTTTCACAAAAAATT
>NW_026099576.1:27340402-27383145 GCF_025091365.1 Daktulosphaira vitifoliae
TGTTCCGGAAGGTCTGACACTTTTATATATATCTTAAATTAAAGCTAATGTAATATACTTTAATTTGAAAAAAAAAAATTTGACCTCTGGACTTGTCTTCACGGCGAAAATGGCTACCGAATGCTATTTTCTTGTGAAAATTCTCGATTTTATTATTTATATAATATTTAACTTTATAACTTATTGAAAAGTTTATGGATCCACACAATTTTTTTAGGAGAATTAATATTTTTTAATAAACCATTTTTCATTTGACATACTTTAACTTTATCGAGATATTAATAAGGAACCAGCAGATCAAGTAGCTTTTGGAATAAAACACCAATTTTTTTTTAATTAAGCACTATCTAAAGATTTGCATCGAAGCGTTTATTTTTGATAGTGATTTTAATCACTGTCAGATATCATTATACTTGATCCAACTATACCACGTCACNGCGTTTTTTTTTTGATAGTGATTTTAATCACTGTTAGATATCATTATACTTGATCCATCTATACCACGTCACCACTGTGCTGGGTTTTTTTTTCTTTTTTACTACTGTAGAGTTTTTTGTAAAAATAATATCCATTACAATAATATAGTTGAAAAATACAACTTATAACCACAATAAAATTACATACAATTTTAACGAATGTTTCTACTTTGAAAAGTCAAAAAATCTGTAACATGACTACTGAAATAGTATAGTACATAGTTATAGCTGTGAAGTAAATGTTCTCTGTTCTCACTGTAGTCTTTTATTAACTCTTTATTTGACAATGTATGACGTTAGTGTAATATGTGTCTTTTGTCGTATATGGCTTTAAATTTCTTCGATATAATTCACTATATGTTTATTATTTTTGGTTTATCTTATAAGGACCTCTTCATTTCTTGAATAAGTTACGTTAAAGTACTTCAAAAATAGCGTCACGAAGTTATATATTTATATTTTTTCAATTTATTTTACTTAAAATTGCCATAACTTTTTTAAAAATAACCAAATCAATATAATTTTTTTTAGATAGATGCATGATATTATTACCTTTCATTTGGTATATTTTTTTATAAATAAATCTGACCCTTTACCTGCCCACAGGGGGGGATTTAAAATGACAATTTTTTCACATAAAATTAACTTTTGTAAATGTTCCGGAAATACTGACACTTTTATATATATATTAAATTAAAGTTTATGTAATATACTTTATTATGAAAAAAAAAATTTCGAACTTTATTTTGTCTTCACGGCGAAAATGGCTACCAAATGCTATTATTATGTGAAAATTCTCGATTTTATTTTTTACATTTTTAACTTTATAATGCTTTAACTTATTGAGAAGTGTATGGATCAACATAATATTTTTGTGAGAAATAATATTTTTTAATAATCCCTTTTTCATTCGACATACTTTATCTTAAACAGGATATTAATAAAGAACTAGCAGATCATGTAGCTTTTGGAATAATACACCAATTTTTTTAAATTAAACACTATCTAAAAATTTGCATCGAAGCGTTTTTTTTTTTTATAGTGATTTTAATCACTGTCAGATNCTTACCTTAATAACTTCTTAGTTTGCAAAAAAAAATATTCCGACTGCGCCAATGTTGTGGTTAGGTGATAGTTTAATATTGAATAACACCGTTATTAAACTTTTACTTTGTAATATATTTCAACTAATTATACATAAGAATTTAAATGACAATATCAATTCCAAAAGGAAGTAACAAAATGTCCAAAAACAAACAATATATGATATGAATAGTAGTAAGTCAGACTTGTTAGTAGTCGGCGGCCTGGACCGGTTCTCGTCACCCGCGGTCACTCGGCGTCGCGCGACCTGTCGGACGAGGAGAGGTAGCTGTGTCGCAGTCGCCATCCAGCGGTAAAGCCGGAAGTGCAATGCGACCGCGTCAAGATATCATTATACTTGATCATTATACTTGATCATTATACTTGATCATTATACTATGCCACGTCCCCACGGTGCCGCGACGCCCTTGTGCTGGGTTTTTCTTATCTATGATGTATGAGTCTATGAGTTTATCGTTTAATTGGGATTCATCTATGATAACTATGCTGCCCAACGTTAAATGACTAATATTTTCATCAAAATTAAATTTTTGATACAGACCCACGTATAATAACCTGCTGATTTTTTTTTTTAATTATTCTATAATATAAACACAATTATTATAATTAGAATATTAGAAACTGGAGAGAGACAGCCCAAGATAGAGATAGGTGGCGAAGCGTAGTAATGGTGGCAAAAACTCTTAGAGAGTAGGAATGCCAGTAAAAGAAGAAGAAGAAGAAGAATATTAATAATTTTTATGTATACCAGGGGTTTGTTTAAGGAAAATATGAGCCCCCCTTGAACCAGCGCTATCAATATTTTTTTAGGCAACTTCTAATAAATAAAGACTTAATGTCCTTTTTTTTCATCATTACTTTAATTTTTAGCAAAACATTTCTATAACATGTTTAACAAAGTAAAAAATATTAAATACCCTCCTAAAATAATTTTTGAATAGGCCTAAAGGGAATACCTCATTAACAAACGTCAACCTTATACCCAATACATTTTACTATAATCTCTTTTTGAATTTTCCTGATTTTAAAAATAACACTTTTAATATATTTTTGTTACACTGATTCTGATGTAATATATTTTCTGCAAAACACTTATCATAACCAGATACCCCTACCGGAATCAGTAGCCTACTTATGATGATAGCCCGAAGAGGATTACGCGTCTTCGGTGTATAAAGCTTGTAGGGCACCGGGTATGGGACACGATCCCAGCTAGGCGGAGCCTAGTAATTATTATTATAATATAGATTCAATTATTTGACTTCCACTAATTACACAAATAATGTCCAACTCCTAGTTATTTACCAATTTAGAAGGTCGAATCTAGTATTTTATCTAGTTTTTTGCATTTTTATCGTAATAAAACATTTAAATAGAAATCATAGTAATCATTTCTAAGTAATTTTTGGTATATAAAAAGATTCTACAATTGAAATATCCAGAACTGAATTAATTTTAATGATTTACTTTAACTAAAAAAAAAAAAAGTTATCATTTTGAATCCCTCTTGTGGGCAGGTAAAGGGTTATATTTATAAAAAAAAAAAACCAAATGATAGATAAAGACATGCATCTATATAAAAAAAAATTATACTGATTTGGTCATTTTTGATAAAGTTTAACAGTTAACCAAGTTATAAGTTTTATTTACTGTACTACAAGGAACTTTCATCAGAAACAAAAACATAATATTCTAAATCAACATTTCGCGATGTGTTTCAAATGTGCAATTAGACTATTTTTATCACTTTTAAGTTTTAATATTATTAAAAAATAGTATTTACATATAAAAAAAAATAATTAAGTAAAAAAAAAAAATTGTTTTAAATTAATACTGATTTTGATTATTAATATGTTAAAAATAAGGAAAATGACATGTTTAAGCTATTTTTTTAATCGTTTAAAGTTGATTGTTGTAAATGTTTATAATAAAAAAAAATAATTTATTTTACCATAACTTTTCGCTCAATTGGAAAGTTTGACATTGACGTCATTAAATAGAAAATTTTATGTCAATTAAAAAAATTGTATCGTTAAGATCAATATGCAGTCAGAAAGTTTTATAATTACTATTTATTGTAAATTTATCAGAAAAGCTCAATATTTTTTTGCATTTTTATCATAATAGATAACTTAAATAGAAATCATAGTAATAATTTTTTATTAACTTTTGGTGTTTAAAAAGATTCTACAATTAAAATATACAGAACTGAATTAATTTTAATGATTTAGTTTAACTAAAAAAACCAATGAAAAAAAAGTTGTTAAAAAGATTTAATGAGAGAATCACAAATTTTTTGATTGTTAAATTCAGGTGAAACTAAAAATATTTTTTTTTTTTAGATTTGCGTTTTATATAGGAATATGTTACCAAAAAATTTGGAATATTATTGACTATTAGTAAAACACACAAATAGTGTTAAAAAACTAATAAATTACAATGTAAAATTATTTACTTTTGCAATTGATTACTTTTATCATAACAAATCTAACTCGACAATAAATAGTCTCGCGCGTGTTAATGTGCGTATTGCCTGCTCGTTTGGCGCATTTTTGTTCTTCCTTTGTGGCATTATTGCGCAATAAAAATAAACAACAAAAATCAAAAATCCGGCCCGAAGGACCAAAAAATGTAACAAGCAGCCTCTTAATAATAAAGGGGAATGGCCTATTACTGTGCGGTGGTGTTGTTTATTTTGTTGAAATCAAAATGCGGAAATAAAAGGGGATAATAAATAGGTACACCTGCTTATGATTGTATAAATTATGAATTATATATTACAGTTCTGCAAATGAAATTCTTAAAAGTAAAGGGAAAGGGGGGGGGGTAACTTACATACGAAAACAATCTTAATATTATAATATAAAACAAATACAAAATAATAATTAATTAATAAATCAATAACTTATCTGATGTCGGTTGGAGAAAAGTTGAGACTATGGCAAAACTATTGACTGGAAAATAACTGAACAAAATCAGTAAAGCCTACAAGGCGAGCAGTTACTAATTGTACGGATGCTGAGTATTAGCTGCGCGAGACGAGTGTACTGTTTACGTACCAAAGAGGATGTGTCGCTCGCTGAGGAAGTAACGATGACCGGACGAATCATTAACACGTTCGAACCGGTCATACACGAGTGCCACACTCTACCCAACATTTCCTCCCCGAGTTGAAAGTTATACAACTTTTAAAATTTTTGTTGGTGTTTTAAATAACACATAAACATAAAACATTAAAAAAAAGATAAATACAAAATAAGAATCAAATAATTCATAATACATTAAAAAAAAATAATGAATAAATAAAATGGTATGAATACATATTAAAAATTATAAGTAAGTAAAAATAATAACAAAAAATGATTAAATAAAATAAAAAACATAACATTAAAAACAATTTTATTTTTTTTTGTGAGGTGTACCTTAACATTTAATGGACTGTATGAGAATAAACATTATTATGAGGAATCAAGGATTAAAATAGGAAAATAGTTTTTAACGGTGATCATTCACCTACTGGCAGCTTGACTAGTTTAACGACTGGGCGCTTATATAAACCGTCTTGAGTTTTTAATGTCACTACCCGTACTATTCCGTCAGTACCGGGATGTATATGTAAGATTCTTCCCATGCGCCAGTNCCGTCTTGAGTTTTTAATGTCACTACCCGTACTATTCCGTCAGTACCGGGATGTATATGTAAGATTTTTCCCATGCGCCAGTTAGTTGGTGGACGATTGGGAGCTTCGACGATGACTAAATTGCTCACCTTAAGGTTGCCGTCAGATTTTGTCCACTTTTGCCGTCTTTGGAGTGTTGTTAAATATTCTCGCGTCCATCGCTTCCATAATGATTGATGCATCTGCTGAATTAAGTGCAAGCGTGTTAATCGGTTCACAGGTATATGGGTAACATCAGTTTGAGGCAACGCTAATATAGGTTGGCCTATTAAAAAATGACCTGGTGTCAATGCTAATAGATCGTGAGGATCTGATGAGGCCGAAGTGAGTGGACGCGAATTAAGAATGCCTTCGACACGGACCACCAATGTTTCTAGTTCTTCATATGTTAATATTTGTATTCCAATTACACGTGTTAGATGAAACTTAATACTTTTAATTGAGGCCTCCCAAAGCCCACCCATATGAGGAGCGGCGGGGGGATTAAAATGCCAATTACACGGAACTCGGGTGATCATGGCATTTTGTATACTGACATCATTCAGAAGTAACTTCAACTGTTTGGCTGCCCCGATGTAATTGCTGCCACAATCACTATATAAGTGTAAAGGGATTCCGCGACGTGCACAAATAATGTCCAACTCTTAGTTATTTCCAAATTTAGAAGGTCGAATCTAGTAGATTTTGTTATATATACATAAATAAATTCCTACTTTTTATTGTTTTCTAGTGAAATAAATCTAATAAAATAATTTAAGCTTAATTTTTTTTTGTTAAAAAATAATTATTAGCTGTATATATTAAAAAAAAAAGTACATTAATATAAATATATATTTATATCGCCCATTGTGTTTTTAATAATTCATTATTTTATTAATTTTATATCTATAAGTTATTCTAACCTATTATGATTCGTCTCACAGGGTAACGCTAAATTAATAATAACCGGTATCTATTTAATAAATTCAATAACGATGATAATTTTAAATTAATTTATGCAAAAAAAAGTTATTTTCCGTTGTATCACATTTTATATCTTATATTAAATCTCATAAAAAAATTGTATAAATAAATATATTAATAATTGTTTAAAAATATAAAATTAATTTTGAGTTGAATCAAATATTAGTTATTGTCAAAGCAGTGTCGATTTATTCCAATTTTCTTACATTGTAAAATATTAAATTAAAATTCTGTTTATTTCTAGCTTGTTCACTTGTTTTGAAAAGTTTCGCTGTTAGAAAAAAATAAATATGAATGTCACATTTTATACTTCATTAGCGTATTCAAATCTACTGTGTGTGTTTTGGCAAACAAAAGTTGAGTTAGTTGGTTACGTTATTATAATATTTTTATTAATTACTTGGTGCCGCATCAAATGGAATCGTAGGCTTATTGATAGATTTGCAGCTAAAATACCAGGGCCTCCATCATATCCATTAATTGGTTCATTACTAGAATTTAGAGGCACATCACAAGGTAAGTTTATTATCAATATATAATTAATTTATAAAATTCTCAATACTTTTATTGAAACAACCCGAAGTATCCTGAGAGAAAGAAAGGTTAAAACTATTTCAATTTTTTTATGCACTTGTTAATAAGTTTTGCCATCATGACGTAATGCCTTATGGCAGTTCCAGGGTAAGATATTTTTCTAGGCATAGAAAAAACCAGGAATGTTTTAGTTTGTTAGTTATTTGTTAAAAAAAATGTATAGAATTATATTTTTACTATTTGATATATACTAGAAATAATAGTATAAATAATGACACTGCGATTTTATACAAAAATATTTAACGAAAAGGGAACAAGAAACCTAAAAAAACTTACATTTGTGATAAATATGAGACTGATGGATAAATATTTAGTATAGTGTAGGGGATATTTATTTTTTCGGTTAGAATTAATTAAATATTTAAAATTATTTTTATTTTCCACTTTGAAATTATGCAAGTATGCTTTAATCGCTGCAATGAAGAAAAAATCATTAAAAATCAACTAATTTATTTATTAATAAAATATTATTAAGATATAGCCTTTTTGTTAGGAGAATAGATAATTTTTTAAGCAAACAAATTTTTTATTTAAATAGCAAAAATACATTTCATTTAACATAAAAAAAATTTGTTTATTTTTTAGATTCGATGCGAAACTAAAAAGGTATTGGTTTTACTATTATGTTTTTTTTTTTTTGTGTGTCTGTTACCACTTTTTCTCAGCCTTCACCGAACCGATTTCTTTCAACAATACGTCAAAAGATCACAAATCGAATCTAGTCGAAGACATTACCCTCAAAAATTGAAAAAATTTGCCTCGTTCCCCGTAAATGGGGGAAACCTCCAAAAAAATTACAAATTTAAAAATCGCTAATTTTCGAAATTTTTTCAATTTATTTTACTTAAAATTGCCATAACTTTTTTAAAAATAACCAAATCAATATAATTTTTTTTAAATAGATGCATGATATTATTACCTTTCATTTGGTATATTTTTTTATAAATAAATCTGATCCTTTACCTGCCCACAGGGGGGGATTTAAAATGACAATTTTTTCACATAAAATTAACTTTTGAAAATGTTCCGGAAGGTCTGACATTTTTATATATATCTTAAATTAAAGCTAATGTAATATACTTTATTATGGAAAAAAAAATGTCGGTCTTTATTTTGTCTTCACGGCGAAAATGGCTACCGAATGCTATTATTATGTGAAAATTCTCGATTTTATTTTTTACATTTTTAACTTTATAATGCTATAACTTATTGAAAAGTATATGTCGCGGTCGCATCGCGACTCCAGCTTTACCACTGGATGGCGATCGCGGCGCTTTCCCTTTACGTCCGGCAGGTCGCGCCATACGGAGTGGCCGACGGACGGCTAGAACCGGTCCAGGCCGCCGGCCACTATCAATAACAAGATACNCGCCGGCCACTACCAATAACAAGATACATATAAGAATTAATGTTTGACCATATAGAGTTTTGTCTAGTGTGTTGTAATACTGTTGTTTAAGTTCTTATATATAAAAAGTTAAATATATATTAATATAAAGTTAAATACGGTGTAATTAATTATTATAATTATTAAAATATCACCTAACAACACAACATTGGCGCAGTCGAAAAAGGAATTTTTTTTGCAGACTAAGAAGTTATTAAGGTAAGTGCTAAATAATTAAAGCAATTATTATTTGTAGCACCCTTAATAAAATATTTGCAAAATATAGAACCTACAGCTTTAACTGGCTAAAAGCGTAGTAAATCCCAGGAAAAGAAATTTTTAAGACTTAATTAGCCATAAGCTTATTAATTTTTGGGGTTAAGGTGTATATAAGCTATATAATTAGAGATAGACTTATTATACAGGAGAATTTCCTAACGTGGTTTGTGCTAAAAATATCTTATAGACAAGTCCACTTCCCGATCACGTGATCAGCGCATTAGCTTATCCCCATTGACCTACTTATCTGTTATTATTAGAATATCAGCACTCAATATGTCAGGTAAGAGCATACTTGAGCTGACGATAAGAGAGTTGCAAGGGGAGCTGTCACGACGGGGTCTCGCTACTGGGGGTTCTAAAGCCGACCTTATGGTTCGGCTGGAAGACTTTCTAAGCCAGGAGGAGGGGGTTAACGCGGCAAGCGTCAAATTTCACCCCGAAAAACCAAGTAATCCTCCACCCCAAGATGACGATATCCCTAACGGGAGGCCCGGGCAACCGGAAGATGACGATCGCCGTTCCGAAGACGACCGAGACAGCTGGTCACTGTCATATGACACGTATATGATGTTATGCGGGTACGTCGAGGATAATGCGAAGCGGAACGAGGAGCTAGAAGCAATAGTCGCCCAACAGCGCGAACACATTGCTCAGCTTGAGACAAAGTTGAACGACTTGATAAAGCAAGTCAACTTGTCTGCTTGCGAAGTACAGGGGGTACCTTGCAGTACCAATAGGGGAACCCTGCCGCCACACCACACGCTTAGGCGAGTTATAGCGGACAGACCCGAGAATTCACAACTCCGATCGGAAGGGGGTGAGCAGATGGCCGTCCCGGAAAATTCCGACCGAGCAGTTCGAGAGGACCCCCCATCCCCCCCCCCGGAGCTTCGGACTGCAAATCAGTTCTCCGGTGAATTACGGGATACTTCGGCGGAACTATACAGTAGAAAACAGTTCTTCGGCGAAAAAATAAATTCGCCCCGTGAAAACGGCCGGTACCCCGGGTTACACCGACCGGGACCCCCCTACGCCGGTGAAAATTCTGTTTTCTTCGGTGGATTAGACCGGATTTCGGAAGAACAGCACCGAAACAGACAATTCTCCGGTGAAAGTTTCTGTTCTTCCGGTGTAAACAAAAATTCTGCCGGTGAAAGTAACCGGACGACCGAGGAACATCACCAGAACATACAGTTCTCCGGTGAAAATTCGAGTTCCTTCGGTCAGAAACACCACATTTTTGTTTCAAACCAAGGAATGACCGGTAATAACGGAGTAGAACGATCTGAAAGTCGTTCCCATCCGGACAATAGGACCAGGGAGCAACGACACGTTACTTTTAACGAAACGTCGCTACTGTCCCACGACAGTCTAACGTTGGCGCGTGATTCTCTGCCGGAGTTTTCCGGAAAGAAACAAGAGGACCCCAACGCTTTCATCGAAGAGGCTGAAATGGTCCTAACCGAAGCGAACGTACCACACCAGAAGTGGGTACGTGTACTGTCCCCACAGTTAAAAGCAGAGGCAGGTAACTGGTGGGGTACTATACGCTGCTTGAACCCCACATGGACAGTGTTCCGACAACAATTTTTGAGGAGGTTCAATAGCATTGCTATACTTACCCAAGTACGCAATGATCTCCACAGTGCTCACCAAGGCGAACGTCAATCCCTAGGGGAGTTTGTAATGTGGAAGAGCCAGCTAGCCCGTCGTCTCGACTCAAGGCTCACAGAGTACGAGTTGGTCGACCTAATCATAGGGCTTATGCGCAGTGACTATCGGGTCCACGCAAGAGTGAGACGCCCGAGGTCAATGGAAGATCTGCTAGAGCTGGCTAGCGACTTGGACGTTGAGGACCTTTCTCCGGAACGGCGGCCCGAAGAAAAGAAGTATTCCGCGGAAGGGAATAGCTTCAAATGGGCAAATAAGAAACCGCCACCGGAGAAAGAGGTTATTAGACCGGAAAAAAGCCCGTCCGGAGCGGCACGTTGTAAAAACTGCAACCGGACTGGGCACTGGTGGGCGAATTGCCCGGAAAGAAAAACGGCGAGTACGGGAAACGGGAAGAGTTCCGGACGGTTCACGGGAAACCGACCGGACAAGAAAAACTAGCCCGCCCAAAGAACCGTAAGCGCAAGCCCGGTACCGAAGTTTCCGACCAGGAACCCAAAAAGGCACCGGAGAAGCGCAAAAATATGCAGCTCGCCGCTATCGAATCCGGAGAAACGGAGTACACACGGAAGAAACGTACGGCAAAAAGAGAAGTTTCGGAAACACAGGAGAGTAGTGCAAAACGTCCTGACCAAGGAACACAAGCGGCTCTCTCCAAGAACTGTTTGCCGAACAAATCTCTGGAAGACCTGGAACAAGACCAGTTAACACATGAGTTGTTAATAGTTCCACAGTCTTTCCCGTTAAAANTGTTAACAGTTCCACAGTCTTTCCCGTTAAAACTTCCGAAGGAGTTGACCCCTATCACTGGTATTGCGCGGAACCGAAGGAAATCTGATACGGACTCACTTTATGACCTCAAAGTCCGAGCCGCAGATTTATTTACCGGAGAAAACTTTCCTAGCAAACAGGGTTATTGTTCAGCGTCCGACCAGGACCCAAAATACAATGAGATACCCGAGAAAAAGCTGGTGAAAGAAATCTCACAAGGTAATATTTCCTCTTTTAGCCCAGCCAAGAACGGTAAAAGAGAAAAAACTTACCCGGAGAATGTAGCTATTTCTGACATTAGAACCTGGCAAACCCCGAAGATGCAACTTTGGCCCAGTATGTCCGGAAACTCCGGAGTAACAAACCAATTTACCGGCGTTTACACCAGGAATACCACTTGCAAGACGGTATTTTGCTAAAAGGCCCGGTAAATAACGGAACGGACGGAAAGATTATCGTCGTTCCGTCAGACATGTCAGATCACCTACTATGGAGGTATCATGATCATGTTTCTGCCGGACATCCAGGATGGAAAGAAACTTACCGGAGCATCGGTAATCGTTACTTCTGGACCGGTATGAGAGAGTCGGTACGTCAATATGTCGCAAGGTGTCACGTTTGTGCTTGCGTTAAACCGTTGAACCGGAAGCAAGACGACCCAATGCGACCAAGACAGCCCCGCCAGCCATGGGAGGTTGTTAGCATTGATCTTATGGGGCCATACCCAAGATCTCAACGCGGTAAGACTTGCCTACTTGTAGCAACTGACTGCTACAGTAGATGGGTAGAAGCATATCCCCTAGGGCAAGCCACCGCTAAGACGATTACCGACACTCTAGAAAGAGAGTTTTTCTCACGTTTCGGCTATGCTAGAGTACTTCTCTCAGATAATGGAACACAGTTCGTCTCCAAAACAATGGAGAAAGCACTGGAGAAGTGGGGCACAGAAGGATGGACAACGCCAATTTACCATCCAAGAGCAAATCCTGTAGAACGCCGAAACCAGGATTTTCATCTTAAGTCTTAAATAAATCATCTTTATTTACTACAAACTATTAACAAAAAATAACCAATAAACAATTAAGCTACACGACCCAAGTAGTGGTGTTTGGCATAAAGTACGGCTTCGATGCTTTCATCGAAAATATTAGTATAATTTTTGTATTTCTTTTAATGTTAGTCAAATGTTCGCAATAATTGCGTACTAGATTACCATTGATTGTACAATGCACCATTGGGTAAGTTTTACAAATATTTCTTTCCTAACCTTCTGAATTTAATATAGTGATCTGTCAATGATGTTCGTAATTATATTAATCTACTGTTACCAACCGTGATCAAATATTTACATATAAAATTTCAATTTTAAAAGTTACTTAATCTTCAACGGTGATCATAACCTTGCAGTTAACTTTTCTCTTTATCCTTTTAATATTTTGCAACGGTGCTCGTAACAATTCGTTTCCAACCGTGATTCAAAGGGTTATACTTTTCTCTTTACTTAAAAATATTAGTTCCTAAAGTAAGACTGATATAATAGATAATTATTCATTATAGATATTTTTTGTTTCTTTACTGAATAAAACGAAATAAGTTGATTATATAAGGAAAATTGTGTTGTATTTTCATATGATTAGTAATTTTAAGTTGAGTAATATAAAATATAGAGTATGTAGGAAAAAACGTTTCACCTGTTTCCTTACTTTTTGAATATCTGGTTTGATATAAACACATGTAAATTAATTTTTAGATAAAATGGAAAAGTTTATTCAGTTAAATGAACAGTACGGCCCGGAACCATTTAAAATCTGGTTAGGTTCTTCACTTGCTTTATATGTTATGAAGCCAGAAGATATACAAGTACGTTTTGATGTTTTAAACACTATTGTAATAAACAAAATATAAATAATTTAAAGAAAGCAAAAATAGGTGAGTTTAATGTTATATAGGAGTTTGTGGTTTAATGCGTATATTAAAGTCTAGATTTAATAATTTAATATTTAATATGGGCAATGTAATATTTTTCACAAACATTTTTTTAAATTTTTTTCAATTGTTACCGAACTATGACTCTTTAAAGTTTAGGGGACGCGAGTATTACTCACGTCAGAGAGGAGAAAGCGTACCTAAGATTTTTCCGTTATGGTACAATAAAACCGGCAGTTCTTATCCGTTCATTAAATATTAATATTACTATATTTACCCGACTACTGTTTTATTTATTAAATCCCCTAAACTTTAAATAGTGATATCTCGTTTTGAAATTGATTTTTTTTTTCAAGAATTTTTTTTTTTATGCTAAACAAGATTAATAAAAAAATTGGGTTGCTATTTGAAATACTAAAGTTAATATCGATTTAAGGGTTAAGAGATGTAATCTTTGTTTTTGTTGTCAAGTAGCTCAACAAAGATTTATAACAAATAAAATAATTATATATATATATATATGATAACACTAATAATTTTCAAGAACAATCGTTAGGCATAATTAGTTAATCACCCGGTAATGAATTATTTTAAAAAAAAAATAATTCATTATTTGAAAATTGTACTTGTGACATTTCGAGTTGGTCAATATTTAGAAAAATATATTTACTTAATAACTTTTTACATTAGGATTACTGACACTATCCATAACTATTCTTAGTTACCAACATAATATATAAAACGGTCCGTTACACGTTACTCTTCTTCTTGCCTTAATCGTAACTACTTGGGGTCAGCCACCCTTATCCTAAACATTCACTTGACACGATCTCCCACATTAATTACGCTCACATCAGCCGTCCTCATATCGCATTAAATAACATTCCTCCTTATCTTTTTTGGTCTTCCTCTATCACTTTTTCTTTCAAAATTCATTTCTATAACTGTTCTTACAGTTTCCGATTCCTCTTTCCTCATGTTATAAGGAGAGAGGAATCACGTAATCTACTCAATTACTCAAAAAATAAAAATAATTTCGAGAGTATATTTGGGGGATTATTTAGTTACATATTGACACAGTACCGTAATTTTGCGATAACTTTAATAGACAGTCACCTCGTCTCTTTTGTCAGCCGCCTTATTACATCGCGAGCCCAGTCTGATTAGAGTACCCCTGCTATTTAGCTAGGGTGCAAAGTTTATCTACTAGAGCGCGATCGAGTGCCAGCGATGAACGCTTTCTCTTCTTTCTGACGTCTTTCGTGTGCTTACAAGTCTGCCGTCTTATTTTTCATATCAAAAGGTATTTCATACATTAACCAAATAATATAAAGTTACATATATCTATAAAAAATTTTTTTGACCTTTATTTTTATTAGCATCGCTAACCTGTTTTCAGCGTTAAAAGCTCGTTATTTATTTTTATTTAATATGGTTTTACCTGACCTGTGCCGTTTTTAACTCGTGTTTAATTTAAGTGCTTTTTTAGCTTCGATGCGAAGCTGAGAAGGTATTAATTTTACCATGATGTGTTTTTTTTTTTTTTTTTTTATGCCTGTTGCCACTTTTTCTCAACTCTCACTGGACCGATTTCTTTCAACAATACGTCAAACGATCACAAATCGAATCTAGTCGAAGACATTACCCTCAAAAATTGAAAAAATTTGCCTCGTTCCCCGTAAATGAGGGAAACCTCCAAAAAAATTACAAATTTAAAAATCGCTAATTTTCGACATTTTTTAATAATAAACTATTATTAAGATATAGCCTTTTTGTTAGGAGAATAGATAATTTTTTAAGCAAACAAATTTTTTATTTAAATAGCAAAAATACATTTCATTTAACATAAAAAAAATTTGTTTATTTTTTAGCTTCGATGCGAAACTAAAAAGGTATTGGTTTTACTATTATGTTTTTTTTTTTTTTTTGTGTCTGTTACCACTTTTTCTCAGCTCTCACCGAACCGATTTCTTTCAACGATACGTCAAAAGATCACAAATCGAATCTAGTTGAAGACATTACCCCTAAAAATTGAAAAATTTTTCCTCGTTCCCCGCAAATGGGAGGAATATCCAAAAAAATTACAAATTTAAAAATCGGTAAATTTTGTCATTTTTTTCACTATTTTTTCTTAACACTCCCATAACTTTTTCAAAAATCAACTAATTAACATAATTTTTTTTTATACTAAAACCTTAGATATTTTCCTTCTATTTGATATCATTTTTTTGAAAATCTAACACTTAACCTGCTCATTGGGGGGGATTTAAAATAGCAACTTTTTTACAAAAACTAACTTTTTCAACTTAATTTTTGAAAATGTTCCGGAAATACTGCGTCCTTTAAACATATATCAAATTAAAGCTTATTTTATGTACTATCAAAATAAAAAAAAAAAATTTGTCCCGACGACCTATCTTCTATGAGCAAATGGTTACCGTATTCAAAAATATGCTATTTTTCTATTAAAATTCTAGGTTTTGTATTTTATTTTATTTTAAAATATCTTATTAGGAGAATACATGGTGAAAATAGCTACCGTAATTAAAAATATGCTATTATTGTGTTAAAATTCTTGGTTTTGTATTTTATTTTATTATAAGGGGATTACACTGATTTTCATAAATATTATATCAATCTAAATGACATAGTATAAAAAATTAATCATATTTAAATTGTTTTGTTTCTTTGAAGTCGAGAAAGATAACTTTAAAATTTGAACTAGCTAAATTTCCATTTTTATTAAGTGACGAATGAGACGTACGGTTTTTGAGACGGAAACACTTGGGTCTTTCACGATTGTGGCACTGAATTTTTTTTAAATTCTTTTTGAGTTAAAAAAAAATGTTAAATTCATTTGATTTTTATCTCATTTAGATTTAATAACTTCAATAAATATCAAGGATTCCATTACTGCAGTCTCCTCTCGTGAGAAAAAATTCATATTAATATTATTTTACTATGGGGTTTTTTTTTTTTTGTAGCTATCATTTATTTACTCAGCTCTTCTTTTTCCTCGCCTTAGTCCCAACTACTTGGGGTCGGCCACCCTTATCCTAAACTTCCACTTGACACGATCTCCCACATCAGCTGTCCTCAAATCGCATTCACTAGCATCCCTCCATCTCTTTTTTGGTCTTCCTCTACCTGTTCTTCCTTCAACATTCATTTCTATAACTGTTCTTACAGCGTCCAATTGTTCTCTCCTCATAACATGACCATACCATTTAAGTCTGTTTTCTCTCATCTTATCCACGATTGACGCTACACCTATACTCCCTCTTACTCTATATGTTCGTTCCTTATCCTATCTTCTCTAGTCATTCCACTCATCCATCTAAGCATTCTGATCTCTGCTACACTCATTCTCTACTCTACTTTCTTATCAACCGCCCAAAACTCTGAACCATACATTATAGCTGGTCTCACTACAGTGTCTTGTAAAATTTACCTTTCAGCCTCATTGGAATTTTTTTATAGCATAAGACACCAGACGCTTCTCTTCACTTTAACCACCCGCACTTAATCCTCGTCAATACTACCACTCTTGTGCACAACTGACCCTAAATACTTAAAACTCTCCACCTCTCCAATCACGTCCACGCCTATTGTCACTGACCTCATTTCACCTACCTCGTGTTCTCCTTTGTCAAACTCGTACTCTATATACTCTGTTTTACTTCTACTTACTCTTAAACCCTTTTCTTCAAGAGCTGATATCCACATCTCTAGCTTTTGATTAATTTCCTCCCTATTTTTTCCTATTAACACTATATCGTCAGCAACATGCACCACGGCACCTCTCCTTGTATTTCTCTAGTAATTTCATCCATCACTGTAGGGTAATAAGTAAGGGCCTAAAGCAGAACCTTGGTGCACTCCTACTCTTACCCGAAAATATCTCGACTTTATAGACATTAGGAGTTTTCCGTGTCATTATATTTCTCGAATTACCAATTTGACACGGCCCGCGTCATTTCGTTATACACGATGCCCCGCGACTCGTGCCACCTTTATCAGTTGTCGCCCTACTATGAGTATTTAACTGACCAACACCGCGTGTTATACGCTACGGCGCAAAGTCCGCACGGCCGACGACGACCCGCCGCAAATGAGTTCTTCCCGTTATGAAAGCGACAACGTCAACCAACCAATCCACACCTGCGCACCGTCGCCTACAACGCTGCTAACCTTTTGTCGCCCAAGGATCACGCCGGACATCGCGTCGTCGACGCTAGCGAAAGTGCCGCGATATTATGCGAAGATTATTATTATTGTGTCCATCTTTTCGGTTTGTTTTATTTTTTTTGTTAAAATAACCCTGTTGTCGCTCAATAAATAAACGGCCCACGGGTCTTTACCTTCTAAACCAGTGTCGACCACATTTTGGCGACGTAAGTCGTGTCAAATTATAAAATATTTTTATCCATTATATTTTATAAAGTTATTTACTTTGTTTTTTTTAATAGAAACACACATATTTAACTAGCTTATATTATTAAAAATTATAAAATTAAGGAAATGACTCAATAATACAAGGATCAATAATATCTTTTTAATCAATTCGAAAATTATTAAAATTTGTGTACTTAGGCATTAGAGTAGTGCGTCCGAAAAATTCTTAATGATTAAACTGGGCATATCCTCGTATCAACTCCAATTAACAAATTAACAAATGTATAAACATATTACTCTGAATATTTTTTAATTTTAAAGGAATTCATCTAACTAAATTACTAACTATTTACTAAATCTAACTAAAAGACTTAGGAATTATTTTGATATTCTTAAGTCTTCTTTTAATATTAGTATAATGTGTAATTAAAATTCACTTATGATTGGTTTTATTCGACGTAATTGTTCCGATTTCAGTAATGTAAATTGTTTCAAAGTTCTATGTTTTTCAATGGTTCGCTCTATTCTTGAGTAAGGTTCTGTTATCTGAAATCCTCACCAAAGTAGTTAAATTTTAAAAATAGAACGTATTCAAAACCAATTTTTGCGTTACTTGGCGTTTAAAACCAATAAATTAAATTTACCCCTTGATAAGTTAGTTTGTGAGTATTATATAGATTCTCTTCAAATGCGTAGAAATTACAATTATTTATTTTGGTTTATATAAATTAATCAATCATACATTGTATACCTCATTATGTCCCACAAACTACAGTTTCTTGGGTTATTTTGATTATTTTCATAATAAACCAACCAGGTTACAAACTCTTATAAATGCTAAATTAAAAAATTGATTAATTACTTATGTTACACAATAATATTTGTGTTTAAAGTTAATGTATTATATGTTGTGTTGTTATTAATTTGAGAATTTAAGCTTAAATTTGTTAACTAACTGTATTTCTTTTTTTAATTGTATGTTTTGTATTATAGTTATTAGTACTGTATTTTGTTCTTTTGGGCGTTTATCTTTAATAATTAAATCTTTAAATAAATTAGTATGGAATACGGTAATCTTATACTATAAGTTAATAATATTCAATTATTTGTTTTTATTAATATTCACTTAATATTGTAAAATAAATATGATCTAATTCCTGAAAAGAGATTTTTTTTGAAATAAAATATACTTTTTAGTAGGTTGTTGAATGATATTTTGTTTAAAAAAAATATATATTTTTTAAATAGAAAAATAGTGTAAAATTTTTTTCAGATAATATTAAACAATTCTAATGCTCACGACAAAGGTCTATCTTCCAAAATTTTGAGTGAAGCTTTTGGAGAAGGATTGTTCACTGCTGCTGGTGAGAAAAAAACTTACTTATAGTGACTATAAATTAATAGTATTTAGTATTAGGTTAATAATTTTTCATAAAATATTCATTTTATAAAGTATTTATTATTTTGCACCTCTATTAAAAAAAGATTAAAAAAAGTATTTTTCAATACAATATAGACAGTGTACACGAGCAAAATTTAACAGTTAATAAGACTTTTTTTATTCAAACGTCAAAGGACAAGTTTTATAGAGAAAGTAATTTTATTAGCTTCGAAGCGAAGCTGAGAAGGCTTAATTTCACTATAATTTGTATATTTTTTTTTCGTGTCTGTCACTATTTTTACTCAACTCACACATGACCAATATATCTCAATCATTCATCTAAAAACACAAATCTTTTCTAATTGAAGACATCATACTCAAAAAATTTAATTTTTTCTTATTTCCCAGTAAATAGTAAAAATATCTCCAAAAATAGTAATTTTTGAAATCGGAAAATTTCCATATTAGCTTCGATGCGAAGCTGAGATGGTATTGATATTACTATTATGTGTTTTATTTTGTGTCTGTTACCACTTTTTCTCAGCTCACACCGAACCGATTTCTTTCAACGATACGTCAAAAGTTCACAAATCGTATCTAATCAAACACATTATCCTTAAAAATTGAAAAAATTACAATTTTCCAAATCGGTAAATTTGGGCATTTTTTGCACTTTTTTTTTTTTAAACAGCCATAACTTTTTCAAAAATGAACAAATCAATATAATTTTTTTTTTTAGACGCTTGATGTCTTTACCTATCATTTGGTATATTTTTTTTATAAATTTAACCCTTTACTTGCCCACAGGAGGGGATTTAATATGACAACTTTATCACATAAAATTAACTTTTGAAAGTGTTCCGGAAAGTCTGACACTTTTATATATATCTTAAATTAAAGCTAATGTAATGGAATTTATTTTGTCTTCTTGGTGAAAATGGCTACCAAATGCTATTTATGTGTGAAAATTTTCCATTTTATTTTATACATTTTTAACTTTATAACTTATTGAAAAGTGTATGGATTAACACAATTTTTTTATGAGAGATAATATTTATATCCCTTATTTATTCGACATACTTTATCTTAATCAGGATTTAAATAAGGAAATAGCAGATCATGTAGCTTTTGGAATAATCCATCAATTTTTTAAAATTAAACACTATTTACATATTTTCATCGAATCGTTTTTTATGTTAGTGATTACTTGACCCAACTATGCTACATCCCCCCCACTGTACCACGATCCTTCTGTACTGGGTTTTTATTTTTTAATATTGTTATTTTTATATCATCTAAGAATATTTATAATTACTTTCAGTTCCTAAATGGAAATCGCATCGACGAATTATCTCTCCTTTTTTTAACACTTCTCATATAAATACGTTTTTGTCAGTTTTTAACGAAAAAAGTGCAGCATTCATATGGAATCTTCAAAAAGAAATCAACAATCAACAATCATTTGATATTTGGAGTTATGTTTATTCTATTTCTGTTGATGCAATTTGTGGTAAATGATATTCTTAAAAATAATATTTATTTAAGTTATGTATTTTATTATTTACTTCTATGATAAGTTTATTTTTTAAGTATACATAATTATTTATGAAAAAAGTATGTTTTTGCTTTCGATTCTTATAATAGGATTAATTATTATTTAAATATATATTTTGTTGAAGAGTATTTTGAAATATAAATGGGGGAAATCTCCAAAAAAATTACAAATTTAAAATTCGTTAATTTTCGTAATTTTTTCAATGTTTTTTACTAAAAACTGCCATAACTTTTTTAAAAGTGAACAAATCAATATAAATTTTTTTTTTATAGATGCATAATGACTTTACCTACCATTTGATGTATTTTTATATTTTATTATTTTATAAATTTGACCTTTTACCTGGCCATAGGGAGGGATTCAAAATGACAACTTTTTCACATAAAATTTTCTTTTTCAACTTAACTTTTGAAAATGTTCCGGAAGGTTTGACACTTTTATATATATCTTAAATTAAAGCTAATGTAATGTACTTTATTATGAAAAAAAAATAATTTCACCTCTGGACTTGTCCTCATGGTGAAAATGGCTACCAATGCTATTTTTGTGTGAAAATTCTCGATTTTATTTTTTACATTTTTAACTTTATAATGCTATAACTTATTGAGAAGTGTATGGATCAACATAATATTTTTGTGAGAAATAATATTTTTTAATAATCCCTTTTTCATTCGACATACATTATCTTAATCAGGATATTAATAAGGAAATAGCAGATCATGTAACTTTTGGTATAATCTAAAGATTTGCATCGAAGCGTTTTTATTGATAGTCATTTTAAACACTGTCAGATATCATTATACTTGATCCAACTATGCCATGTCACTACTGTGCCGCGACCACCCTGTGCTGGGTTTTTTTGGTAACATGTTGCTATATAAAACACAAATGTAAAAAAAATAATATTTTTTATTTTCACCTGAATTTAACAATCGACTTTTACAATTATAATCAAAATTTATAATTCGTTTATTTGAGAAAATCTTTTTAACAACTTTTTTTTCATTGGTTTTTTTAGTTAAATTAAATCATTAAAATTAATTAAGTTCTGAATATTTCCATTGTAGAATCTTTTTAAACATCAAAAAATAATTAGAAATGATTACTATGATTTCTATTTAAGTGATCTATTACGATGAAAATGCAAAACAAAATTGAGCTTTTCTGATAAATTTACTATAAATAGTAATTATAAAACTTCCTGGCTACATATTAATTTTAACAATACAATTTTTTTAATTCTCATAATGTTTTCTATTTAATGATGTCAATTTCAATCTTGTAAGTTGAGTTAAAAGTTATAGCAGTAAATTCATTTTTTTTTTTTATTATAAACTTTCTCTTTAAAGGACGAAAAAAATAGGTTAGAAATTATTACTTTTAACATATTAAAAATAAAAATCAATAATAATTTGAAAAGAATTAATTATATAAATTATATAATATAAAATTAAAAATTATATTTTTGAATCTAATAATTACTAATCTGTATATAATTAAGGAAATAAAAGATGATGTTGCTTTTGTAATTATTCACCAATTTCATAGAATTAAATACTATCTACAGATTAGCATCGAAGCGTCTTTTATGATTGTGATTTTAATCACTGTCAGATATCAGTATACTTGACCCAACTATGCCACGCCAGCACTGTGCTAGGTTGAGTTTTTAATATTTAAAACCCGCAACAAATTAAGAATAATTATTTTCAGAAATATTGGTATTGGAGCTTAGCCACAAACTTTAAAAATAAAGGTTTTTTCCCTCATGGTTATCCAAGTTTCAATACTTAGCCTAAATGGATTTTTCATGATCGTAAACCTGCCTGTTTCATGATTAGTTTATTATATATCGTTAGGTCTCGCGTGGGGTTTGTTCACTGCAATTAGATATTTTAATAATATGGTGGACGGTTAGTTATAAAAAGCTCTGAGTGGCCCAGTTCAATTTTTGACGAAGGTCATTGAACAAAAATATTGACAAAAGAGCGCACAACAATGCAACTGTTAGTGTTGGCGATGAATTATGATTTATCAATTTTAAATAAATATTCGTTGTCAATAAAATTACAACACATTTTAGCATATTTTCATTGTTTAATTCGTTAGCCAACGCATTAAACCCAAACGCGTAGAGTAAAATTTCAGTTCGGACCTGTACACGCTGATAAAATTGATAAGGCAATTACGTATATAATAATGATCATTCAAAAGTATTACTGGCTTAGTGTGAATACACGAAATTAGTATTTGCTAACGAACATTTAAAACTTTTTACCGCAATCGATATTAGGCATCGGTCCAATTAAAATATTGGCCACTAAATGAATGCAATGAAGTATACCAGTTAACGCGGGTTTGTGTGCCATAATTTAAATATAGATTGTTGATGTTCAGTCGATCATGGAAAATCTACCCGTTATGTGGCTAAAACCGTCCAGGGCATTCCTTAAGATTGATATTGATATTGCGGTTTACGTGATATCTAGTCAACAAAGAAAAGTTTAAAACGAAATTTTTCCTGTTTTTTTAAATGCGGTATTGATTATGTCGTTAAGACAACCCGCAAAAAAATTATCTTTAATCCTATATTATACAAGTTCTCTCGATGTATACAATTATAAGCCTTCTTGAAATCAACAAATGATTGTTAGTAATTTTGGCGATATTCGAACATTTTTTCTATTATTTAGCCTATGACTAAAAGTTGTTCTATTGTTGATCTTTCTTTTTGGAATCTACCTAAATATTCTTTTACAAATGCCGTTGGCCGGTTCAACAATATATTTGTAAACATTTTATAAACTAAATTTAGGAATGATATTCTTCTATAATTATTGTAATTTAACTAATAGCCGTTTTTATGTATCGGTATTATTATAGCTTTCGTTCAACTTATTTGCATTTGTTCGTCAACATCCACCCCTATGTACTAGTAGCCATAAAGAACAAAAAATATCTCAAATGCTCTTTTAGATAATTGAGTAGTATTTCAAATACATTTAAACATTTTTTATTTATACGCATATTATTTTTTTTAGAAACAACATTGGAATATGATTGTGGTATACAAGATAACGACAAATCTGAATTTTTTGATTCAATAACAAAGTAAATATTATTAAATTTTAAGCAATATATTATTATTATACTTACAGTAATGTAATAAATAAAAAAATAAAAATAAATATTAGAATATAAGAAAAGTAAAATAGTAAATAATTAGGGGGAAAAAAGTCTAATAACAAAAATAGTGAGAGATAATTTAAATGTGTAAAGGGATACAATTGTGGAATGGATAAATATTGGTATCTCAGGGTTGAATAATATTGAATAAATTATGTTAGATATCCTTTTTAAGTTTCATAATTGCTCTTAATGATTTATTACACAATAGACTGTTTGAGGTTCGAAAACATAAGTTAAATTGTACCTACCTTATATCATATGTCACGCAATATAATTTTAAGGGATACAAAGTTGATTCTGGTATTCAATGCACTACGTATACGTTTCACACTACGCGTCGTATAGTCAATATAATAATTTACAAAAACGATTCAAATTTTAAATAAATTAAACGACTTCATTGCATAAAATCTATGACTAATTTTTGTATCTAAAAAATTCTAAACACTATATATTTATTAAAATAATAATTTTATATTTTGGCCTAATTAATTTTTTTATTTTTATTAAATAAGTAATTTCTTCGAGAGCGTATATTTTATTGAGACATACCAATATTCTAGCCTGACCAAAACAAGATTCAAAAATATTTAAACACGTGTAAAAATGTTATCAAGGCGGTATTAATATTCTAAGTCCAAATTAAATAATAAAAAAACGGTAGCACAGTGGGGTCGAGGCACAGTATTGACGAGCCATAGATGGGACAAGTATAGATGATATCTGACAGTGATTAAAATCACTACCATAAGAAACGCTTCGATGCAAATCTGTAGATAGTGTTTCATTTAGAGAAATTGGTGGATTATTCCAAAAGCAACATCAACTCTTATTTCTTTAATTATATCCTGATTAGTAGTTCTTTGATTTTAAAATATAATATATGAATAAATACTAATTATAGTTTTTAAATTTAGTACGAAATTGTGAGGCCAGCTATGATGTATGGTTCATAGTGCTGGGCGGTTGATAAGAAAGTAGAGCAGCGAATAAGTGTAGCAGAGATAAGAATGCTTAGTTGGATGAGTGGAGTGACTAGAGAAGATAGGATAAGGAACGAGCATATAAGAGGAAGTATAGGTGTTGCGTCAATCGTGGATAAGATGACAGAAAATAGACTTAGATTGTTTAGTCATGGTATGAGGAAAGAAGAATCGAAAGCTGTAAGAACAGTTATAGAAATGAATGTTGAAGGAAGAAGAGATAGAGGAAGACCAAGGAAGAGATAGAGGGATGCTATTGAATGCGATTTGAGGACAGCTGATGTGAGCGTAGAAGATGTGGGAGATCGTGTCAAATGGAAGCTTAGGATAAGGGTGGCCGACTCCAAGTAGTTGGGATTAAGGCAAAGAAAAAGAAAAAGATTACCAGAAATTCCGGTGGCAATTGACATAATATGATTGTTGTTTGAGAATGTACAATTTAGCGTTTAGTTGGGTTTAAACAATATAGCGACAAAACAATTACCTACTCTATCGCTTGAATATTAATATACACTACACTTTAATGATACAATATATAAATAAACTCACACATATGCAGTTATAACATTGTGTCTAATGTAAGTATAACATGATAAAAAGTAACCGTAAAATGAAAAAAAAATGGAATATAAATTTTAGTTCATATTAAATGTAATGTAACTCGAAAAATATTTNTTCATATTAAATGTAATGTAACTCGAAAAATATTTGTTTAAATGAAAAAATATTAAATTATTTTTTTTGTTTATAATTGTCTTTTAAACAATTTTTGTACGAAACTTTTTTTTGTAAGTTAAATATTTTTTGAGAAAATTAAAAAAGCTCATATTTTTGAACTTTTGCGAGGCTGTAAAAAAAAAAGCTCAATTCCAATCTTGAGGACTATTAGTATGTCATTATACATATCTTAATTCAACTTTTAAAAAAACAAAATTTGGTTGGGAATTTTTTCTGTTATTCGACAAAATTACTCATTCGTTGACTAGAATAAATTATTAAATAGAAAATTTTATTAGAATTAAAACAATGTTATTTTTAAGATTAATATGCAGTCAGGTTATTTTATAATTACTATTTACAGTATATTTATCAGAAAAACTCAATTTTGATTTGCATTTTTATCGTAATAGATCACTTAAATAGAAATCATAGTAATCATTTCTAATTACTTTTTGATATTTAAAAAGATTCTACAATTGAAATATCCAGAACTGAATTAATTTTAATGATTTACTTCAACTAAAAAAAAATAATTAAGAACAAAAAAAATCGTTTTAAATTAATACTGATTTTTATTATTAATATGTTAAAAATAAGGAAAATGACATGTTTAAGCTATTTTTTTAATCGTTTAAAGTTGATTGTTGTAAATGTTTATAATAAAAAAAAATAATTTATTTTACCATAACTTTTAGCTCAATTGGAAACTTTGACATTGACATCATTAAATAGAACATTTTATGACAATTAAAAAAATTGTATCGTTAAGATCAATATGCAGTCAGAAAGTTTTATAATTACTATTTATTGTAAATTTATCAGAAAAGCTCAATATTTTTTTGCATTTTTATCGTAATAGATAACTTAAATAGAAGTAATAGTGTTAATTTCCTAGTAACCTTTGTTGTTTGAAAAGATTCTACAATTGAAATATTGAGAACTTAATTAATTTTAATGATTTACTTTAACTAAATGAACCATCAAAACAAAGTTTTTAAAAAGATTTACTCAATTGAGCGTATTATAAAATTTGATTATATTTGTAAAAATCAATTGTTAATTCGGGTGAAAAAACAATTATTTTTTTTAGAAATGATTTATATAGCAATATGTTATCAAAAAATTTGCAATATTACAGTCTAGTAGTAGCACACACAAATAGAGTAAAAAAATTATTAAATTACAAAGTAAAATTATTTAATTTTGTAGTTGAAACCTATCATATCAAACTTGATTCGTCAATAAATACTTTGAAAACATTAGAAATGAATGATTTTAATTGTTTGTATGGAGAACATGGGATAACTAACTGTTTGATTGATAAATTAGAATTTTTTTTCAATTTTTGAGGGTAATATCTTCAACCTAGATACGAATTGTAGTCATTTGACGTATCGTTGAAAAAAATAAATCAAGTTAGAGCAGAGAAAATAAATGATAGTCACAAAAAAATATCTTCTCGGCTTTGCATCGAAGCGAAAACTTAAAATATAGTAAAATAATTTTAATACGAATAAGAAATTTCTTCTTGCAAGGGGCGACTAAAGTGATGGGATCCTTGATCTTTATTGAAGTTATTGAATCTAAATGAGATAAAAATCAAACGAGTTAAAAATTTATACTAACTTAAAAAGAATTAAGAAAAAATGCAAAAAATGCAATGCATACGCGGGGTGGAACCTCGTACCCCAAGCGTGTAAAACATAAGTTTTACCAA
Source organism: Daktulosphaira vitifoliae (assembly GCF_025091365.1). Taxonomy (NCBI): domain Eukaryota; kingdom Metazoa; phylum Arthropoda; class Insecta; order Hemiptera; family Phylloxeridae; genus Daktulosphaira; species Daktulosphaira vitifoliae. The sequence goes on from NW_026099576.1 coordinate 27,367,196, forward strand.
CTAGGCAACCGTACGTTGCTACCGACGCCTGAAAAAATTAGTTATTTAAGCTAGTTCAAAGTACAAAGTTATTTTTCTCGGCTTAAAAGAATCAAACAAATTTAAATAAGTTTAACTTTCTATACTATATTAATTTTTTATTTATATAATATTTATGAAAATCTGTACTCCCCTTGTCAGGTATTTTAAAATAAAATAAAATACAAAACCCAGAATTTTAACACAAAAATAGCATATTTTTGCATACGGTAGTCATTTTTACCATGAAGACAAATCCAGAGGTCAAATTTTTTTTTTTCACATTAAAGTATATTACATAAGCTTTAATTTAAGATATATTTAAAAGTGTCAGTATTTCCGGAATACTTTCAAAAATTAAATTGAAAATATCGTAGTAACAATACGCATGTTTAAAGTTTTGACCCCCCTTGTTAAAGGGGTATGATCCGATTTACAAAAAAAGCGTGCCAGATGAAAGGGGTATATAAATATTTATTATAAAAAAATAATAATATTGATCCATACATTTTTCCAAAAGTTATATAAAATATAAATTAAATAATATAACATATAAAATCGAGATTTTTTTCACGGAAATCGTACGTTTTTCTTTAACTTTGATGTCCGTTTTCACCACGAAGACAAGTCCAGAGGTCAAATTTTAAGGTCAAATTTTTTTTTTCATTACATAAGCTTTAATTTAAGATATATATATATAAGTGTCAGTATTTCCGGAATACTTTCAAAAATTAAATTGAAAATGTCCTAGTTTCAATAAGCATGTTTAAAGTTTTGGCCTCCATTGTATAAAGGGGCATGATCCGATTTACAAAAAAAGTGTGTCAGATGAAAGGGGTATATAAAAATTATTTATAAAAAAACAATAACATTGATCTATACATTTCTCCAAAAGTTATAGCAATATAAATTTAATAATATAACATATAAAATCGAAAATTTGTTTACGGAAATGGTACGTTCTTCTTTAACTTTGATGTCCGTTTTCACCACGAAGACAAGACCAGAGGTCAAATTTTTTTTTTTCAAAATAAAGTATATTACATAATCTTTAATTTAAGGTATATATAAAAGTGTCAGTATTTCCGGAGCATTTTCAAAAGTTTAGTTGAAAAAGTTCTACTTTCTATACGCATTTTAAAATGTTTGTACCCCCTCTGTATACAGGGAAATGTCCCGATTTAAATGAGTATGTCGAATGAAAGAAGTATATATAAAGTATTTATCATTAAAGAATAAAGTTGATTCATGCATTTTTTAAAAAGTTATAGCAACATAATGTTAAAAAATGTAAAATATAATATCAAGAATTTTTTCACAAAAATAGCATATTTTTGCATACGGTAGTCATTTTCACCATGAAGACAAGTCCAGAGGTCAAATTTTTTTTTTTCAAATTAAAGTATATTACATAAGCTTTAATTTAAGATATATATAAAAGTGTCAGTCTTTCCGGAACATTTTCAAAAGTTAAGTTGAAAAAGTTCTACTTTCTATACGCATTTTAAAAGGTTTGCACCCCCCCTGTATAAAGGGAAATGGTCCGATTTTAAAAAAAAGTATGTCGAATGAAAGAAGTATATATAAAGTATTTATCATTAAAGAATAAAGTTGATTCATGCATTTTTTAAAAAGTTATAGCAACATAATGTTAAAAAATGTAAAATATAATATCAAGAATTTTTTCACAAAAATAGCATATTTTTGCATACGGCAGTCATTTTCACCATGAAGACAAGTCCAGAGGTCAAATTTAATTTAAGGTATATATAAAAGTGTTAGTCTTTCCGGAACATTTTTAAAAGTTAAGTTGAAAAAGTTAATTTTTTGTAAAAAAGCTACCATTTTGAAACCCTTCCTGTGGGCTGTTAAAGGGTCAAATATTATATACAAAAATATATTAAATGATAGGTAATATCTAAGTTATCTATAAAAAAAAAATTATATTGATTCGGTCATTTTTAATAAAGTTATGGCAATTTTAAGTAAAAAAAATTGAAAAAATATCGAAAATTAGCGATTTTTAATTTTTTGGTGGATTTCCCCCGTTTACGGGGAATGAGGGAATTTTTTTCAATTTTTGAGGGTAATGTCTTTGACTAGTTACGATTTGTGATCTTTTGACATATTGTTCATCAAAATCGGTCCAGCAAGAGCTGAGATTGAGCGTTCACAGACACAAAAAAAAAAATAAAAAAAAAAAAAAAAAAANAGATTGAGCGTTCACAGACACAAAAAAAAAAAAAACACATAATAGTAAAATTAATACCTTCTCAGCCTCGCATCTAAGCTAAAATACGACTAAGTCTCAGAGGGTGAGAATCTTGAGAGAGTGCCCCAGATTTTGTGCATTTTAAAATTACCGAAAGAACTGGTTTTGACTGGGGAAAATGGCTTTTTATAGAGTCAGAAGGGAGTAATCTAGCGATCCCTAGCGTAATCTTGGTAGCTGAGGCTTTCTGTTCCAGTTGTTCAATTATAATAGGGGAACTGAGTGTAGGCTTTACTAAAAATCTGTACAAAAAGTAGATTTTATCCCATAATTAGCTGATTATTTTGTATTGTAAATAAGGGAACCATGTTTTAGTGATATTGTATATTCATAATATGTGACATACATATACAAACGATAACATCATATGATATGTTAATATTATAAGTGATAATCCGTTACAAACTTGTTAAGAAGTTGTATAAATACAACACATATTATTCGAATTAGTTTTTAGATGCATACTTGTAATAACATTAATTTGTTGAAATATTTTAAACATTTTATTTTAACATTTTAAGTGATAATATAATATTACAGTAACTTTAGTTATAACAAAGCCGTAGACAGATTTTTTTGGAGAAATCTCAAATATAGCAACAATGATCTCAAAATATATATCGAGTTCATTTTTAAAAATAAAGGCTAATGTTATCTCAGCTTTATGAGAATTCAAAAGAATTCTATCATCCGGTTTGGACACCCTGATGTTAGTAGTTGAGTTTATTACACCTTCGCTAGCTATTAACAATATCAGAACTAAATAATTTTGTTATTTATACGGACCATACTAATTCAGAAAATACTAAATATTGATGACGACAGCAAAAAATAAAAATGTCGGTTCCTATATCTGAAGATGTTTAAATCCAGCAAAAGATTTTAATTTAAGATAATTGCATCAAAGAGTCAAAAATTTCCTTGTTTAATTGTAAATAAAAATTATAGAAAAGAAAATATTATACTCAACAATTAATTAATGAAAAATGTTTTAGATTTTTTGAGCTATTTGATGAGAGAATAATTAAACCATGGCTGTATCCAGACTTTATTTTTAATATTTATAAAAAAATAACAGGGTTGAATCAAATATATGAAAAATTATTTAAATTTTCCGACAAGGTGAGTTTTATAACATTTAAAAAAAAAGGTAGGTACGATTATATTTCTATAAATATGTTAATAAAATTAATGTCTGATGTTTGACGCAGGAAGTAAGCAATGTTTCTTAATGGTAATTTGGAAGAGTATAAAACGAAAAAACATAAATTCTACTTAATTCTAGTGTTTAATTAGTATTATTCTTTTGCATAACTGGATAAAGATTTTACTACTGTTCTGGAGCTAATTATTTATTTATTTTTATTAATAACCGAGGAACCAAAATAAATCAATTATATTCTATAAATGCAGTTCTTTCATCAAAAACGATAATTTAGCTGCATTGTTAACTAAGTCATCATAATTTATCCGACACTAAACACTAGCCAATTTTGTAATTTGTACTTAAAAGTTGAAAACCATGTTTAATAACTGGCATTATATTTAATTAAAATAATGTCAGTCAAGGTACAAATTTTATCATTAATTGTAATTAAATTAAAAAATTTATTTTAAGCCAATGACAACGAAACGGAATGATTCAAGTGTCACATAGGAAGTAAAAACTGGAGAGAGCGAGAGTGAGAGCCGCCTTTTCTCGGTATTTTGTCATGATCTAGTTGATAGACTTTGCACCCTACATAGTAGTAAAGGTACTCTGATTAGGAGCTAGCGATGTAATAAGACACCTGATGAGAGAGACGAGGTATTGGTGTATTCAGTATACCTCAAATTCTATGGTATCGTGCAGATCCCCTCAGTTTTCTGAACATAGTTTTCTAAATATCAATTTATAGATTTGTTGTTTATTTGATATTGCTAAAAGTATTAAAATTTAAGATTATAAGAAATTATTCATTTTACATTTATTTCTTTGTATCCAATTCATAATCTGTATTATAATTTATGAATAACACAATTTCCATTAGATAATTAAAGAAAAAAAAATCCAATTTGACCAAAGGAAGAAAACCAACCACAGTACTTTAAACATAACCAGAAATGAAAGTAATGTTCTAATTAATTTATATTGTATTAATTTATGAAATAAATATTGATTACTATTGTAGAAAAACAAAAAAATACATTATTGAATGTGTTGTTGGAGTTAAATGATGATGGAGCAAATTTTTCAAACAAAGATTTAAGAGATGAAGTTTTAACTGTGATATCTGGAGTAAATTAATATAATTTAAATTCTAATAAATTATTTAATAACCCAATTCATATAATAACAATATTTTTAAAATAGGGCAGTGAAACTAGTTCTATAACAACTTGTTTCTGTATTTTAATGTTAGCTATCAATCAAGATATACAGGTGATATACAGTTATATAAGTTATCATCAATATTTAAAATTTAATTTCAAATTTACAGGACAAAGTTTATGATGAAATCTACCGAATAATGGGAGAAGATGATCGAATAATAACAATTGAAGATACCGTTAAGTTTGTATATCTGGAACAATGTATCAAGGAAACTCTTCGATTGTACCCCGTAGGAGCAGTGTTTATGAGATATCTTCAAGATGATGTCAAAATACGTAATTTCTTTGAGTGTATAAATATAAGACCAGTTTAAAGTCGTGATTTTGGTTTTTAAGGTAACTACACAATTCCAAAAGACACTACTGTTATTATATCACCAATAGGTACCCATCATTTACCAGAATTGTACCCAAACCCCTGGAAGTACAACCCAGATAATTTTAATCCAGAAAAGGTTGCTAAACGACACAAGTATAGTTTTATTGCATTTGGTGGTGGACCTAGGAACTGTATAGGTACTTATGAGTAATTCATATTCTTATAGAATAAATAAGACCGATTCCACATTTTTAATAATTTAGGGCAAAAGTATGCAATGCTATTTATAAAAGTTCTGTTATCAACATTTTTACGTAACTATAGTGTACATACTAAATGCAAAATGTCTGACATAAAGTTAAAACTTGAGTTATCGATGAAAAGCGTTCATGGTTATCAAGTAACAATACGGCCAAGACATAGAAAAAGCAACTTACTAAGTAAAATTGAATGAAAAAATGTTATGTATAATTTAATAATATACAATTATGTTTATATGTTAATCATTAGAATATTAATAATTTTACAATATACATTTAGCTTCGATGCGAATTTTACCATGATGTGTTTTTTTTTTTTATGTCTGTTGAAACTTTTTCTCAGCTCTCACTGGACCGATTTCTTTCAATAATACGTCAAAAGATCACAAATCGTATCTAGTTGAAGACATTACCCTTAAAAATTGAAAAATTTTCCCTCGTTCCCCGCAAATGGGGGAAATATCCAAAAAAATTACAAATTTAAAAATTGGTAAATTTTGTCATTTTTTTCACTTTTTTTTCTTAACACTCCCATAACTTTTTCAAAAATCAACTAATTAACATAATTTTTTTTTATACTAAAACCTTAGATATTTTTCTTTTATTTGATATCATTTTTTTGAAAATCTAACACTTAACTTTTTTACAAAAACTAACTTTTTCAAATTAATTTTTGAAAATGTTCCGAAAATACTATGTCCTTTAAACATATGTCAAATTAGAGCTTATGTCATGTACTATAAAATTAAAAAAATTTTGTTCTGACGGCCTATCTTCTATGCGCAACTGGCTACCGTATTCAAAAATATGCTATTTGTGTATTAAAATTCTGGGTTTTGTATTTTATCTTATTTTAGAATATCTTATTAGGGGAATACACTAACTTTCATGAATATTATATAATTTAATCGACATAGAATAAAGTTCATAAGACATAAGAAATTAAACTTATTAAAATTTTTTAAAAAGGTAATTTTTAAATTTAAGTTAACTTAAATAGCTAATTTTATAATGTGATAGAAGCAACGATCCGTTGCCGAATCGGTAACACTAATGTCTTACACGCTTATGGTACGATGTTCAAAACCGTCTGTGACAATTAATATTTTGTATTTTTTTTTTTTGAGTTAAAATAAAATTTTCAAATCATTTGATATTTATCTCATTTAGATTCAATAACTTCAATAAATATAAAGGATCCTATTACTATAGTCTCCCCTTTGTGAGAAGAAATTTATATTCATGTTAATATTATTTTACTATGTGGTTTTTTTTGTGGCTACGATTTATTTTGCCAGCCCTCACTAGACCTACCGTAGCATCGGTTAGCGTTTCTACTGGACCGGTATTAGAGAATCGGTGCGACAATACGTCACGAGGTGTCACATTTGTGCATGTATAAAGCCTTTGAATCGGAAACCGCAAGATCCGATGACACCGAGAAAACCACGCCAGCCAATGGAGGTCATAAGTATTGATCTTATGGGCCCATATCCCAGGACTGCGCGCGGGAAAACATGCCTACTGGTAGCAACAGACTGCTATAGTAGACGGGTGGAGGCCTATTTACTTGGTCAGGCCACTACCTAGTCAAACACCGATACGTTAGAAAAAGAGTTCTTCTCTCGTTTTGGTTATGGTCGAGCGCTCTTGTCTGATAACGGGATGCAATTCGTCTCCAAAGCAATGGAGAAAACACTGGAGAAGTGGAGAATACAAGGTTGGACGACACCGATCTATCACCCCAGGGGGTCTATTTTTGAGCTTGGACTAATCATTGGCGAATGTTTTAGTACACTAAAACATTAGATTATGATTTTAGTGCACTAATGGAAATTCGTATTTTTGAATTTTATTTTTTATCAGTCTAAAAATCTTGCACTAATCGTACATCGTCTAATCTAATGTCATTTCAAACCAATAATTATTAGTGCGACATGTTAAATTATATTGGCTGTACTGTATTTTATATTAATTTTATAGTTAATACTTGATAATATTTATGATAACTACAAAATTTACCCATAAGAAATTTGTCACGAGTTTTTTGTCAGTATTTTTTATTTCAATTTGTGTAATGTTTTACAATGGAGGGGAAACAAAGTCAATAAGTGTGACTTATGAACAAAAACAATAATTAATTGAATTTGTTCATAAGCATCTAAAATTAAATTCTAAAAAATTTGGACCATCTTTTACCATGAAAGATGCCCAATTATTATGGCAAAATATTACCAAGATTTTAAATGAAACTGTTGGCCCAAAGAAGACACTAGCGAAAAATCGTAAAGCTGTTAGTACCTATCGTGACAAAAATTGTATTAAATTTTACTTATTGTTTAGTCAATATTGTACAATATTTTGCATACTTTGCGCTCTATACTTAGAGCAGACTTAATCGATGGGGGTTCTAAATATGGGCGTAGCTCATTAATTAAATTTAATGCAAGAACTTTTATCAGTCTAAATTTTTGTATAAATGCCCTTTCGGACAAAACTACAGAAAATAAAATTTTATTAATGTAAATAGATAATTTTACATATTGTAATTTGTTTTGTAACATACCAATGAACGGATCCTCCGCTAAACGAAATTTCATTGTTAATGGCCATTATCTTCAACTATTTCTAAATTACTAATAACTTGCACATAATTTATATTAAGAAAGTGTTCCATTTTAATATTTAATATTAAATAAATTTGAAAACGTTATAAATATAAAAATTTCATATAAATATGAATAACAGTAACATTAGTATACTAAAATCATAATTAGTGTGGTAGATACCACTCTAAAAAGATCATCTAAAACTTTAGTACACTAATAAATATTTTTTAGCATACCAACATTCAAAAATACGGTTTTTTAGTTTCACACTAATAGTTGCACTAAAACGTCATGTTTTAGTATACTAAACAGATTAGTACACCAATATAAAATTCAAAAATAGACCCCCAGGGCAAATCCAGTTGAGCGCCGAAATCAGGACTTGAAAAAAGGATGCCGGACTGCGCTGATCGAAAAACCACACAGCCAGTGGGACAGTTGCATTCCAAGTATTCTTTTTCAGTGAGAAACCGCAGGAACAGACTGACGGGATGCACACCATCAGTTTTAGCTTTTTTTTAATTTTATGATTTATATTTAATAGTTAATAAAATCACTTATTTAGATAGTATGATCTAAGAAACGGTTTCCTCGTCGTCAATTTTTTGTGGTTTAGTATGAAAGACAACCTCAAATAGTTAAACAGAAAATAAGTCTTTATTGAGAAACAATATAATTGTTAATGGTGTGTATGTCAGTAATCGCACTAGTAGACAATCCCCACTACTAATTTATATAATATTTGTTAATACGATTTATCAATCCGTTTAACTAATATAAAAAATATTTATGTTTCATTATCAGGTTACGTATGAATAATATATAAATATATTTTAATATATTAAAAGAATTATATAAATAGTACTATTTTACTCTTCAGAATATAATTTATTGTTAATTATGAATAACTTCCGGTGCGAGGCGTGAGCCCAGAAGCGGGACTCTCTCGGATTTACTCTCCCTCCACTCCTCTTCACCAACACCATGATTTGCGGTGGGTGGGTGAAAATAGGGGAACCTGACTCAACATTTTTACCCTACTCATGTTATATTTTATATAAATTTAATTTTAAGAACATTATACAAATTTGATTGCATTATTAATAACGATATGTAATATTTAATTTTAGTGTATTATACACAAAATCAATTAGGAATTATTTATAAACCAATTTCTCGACATAAACACTTCATAAAAACTGCAATAAGTAGAATTTATATTCATATGAAATAAACATGATGTATATGAATTATTTGTTGACAGTTATTATACGAGGGTAGACGATATCTCAAATGTCAAAGACATTTACGTGTGGTATATTCTGTTGCAAAATATTTCTTTTTAACATGCTTTTATTAGCTTCACCTGTATGTTTGTTTGAAACTCTCCTTTATTAATTATTATATCAAAACATTTTTTAAGATAATATACATGTATAATGCATAAGGGATTACAAATACAGGTAGCTAATTGGTTTTTAAGACGATATTAGTAGGTATATAGCCTTTATTAACAATGGTAATAAGACGAATTGTTGTAAGTTTATAAATACACAAACTGGTAATACAGAAATTATATCTAATGATAGTAATAATTGCCAATAAACACTCCGTGACTGTGACTGTTTTCCTTGAGTAAAAAAACAGTTGACAACAATGGATTATCATAATCTATTTGTTGTTGCACACTGTACTTACTCTTCTCCGTTGTACTTGTTGGTGATTCGTTTCTATAAATCGTCAAATTCGTACGATCCCGTCGGTAGTGTTAACACCATAATTGATTTGTCAACAGTGCCTAAAATGAATTTCTTACATTCCTCGTCAATATTTGGTATCTTATTCCGCGTGTGCAAGCTCAATAGTCGAATTTTATATTTGTAAGTGATGTCGATAGGTGAATGTGCATTGCAATTCAGATCCCACGCCATAGTGACGTTGTTGCTATGTTGTTGTTGTTCGATTAAAAATTCAATTCACAAGTGGCCACAATTTATCCTGTTGAATTTTGATATCTACTGTAGTTGTGGACAATTATGCATCTTTGTCGTGTTCTTCTTAGAATTCGTACTCGTCAATTTGAAACCCAAACCGGACTTGAATTGTTGCAAGTAAAAACCTTTACCCGTGCTTATCGCTATATTGCCTTAATATCTGAGTTTGGGCGCCACCTTCACCACATTTGTAGCACTGCCGGCCAACGCTCCCATTACCAACAGTCCGGAAATATAGGTATGAGCGGTAGTATATTTGGTTTATGGTGCGGAGGAGTGAATTTTTTTCTTTCTCACTATACGTCGTACGGCCATCAACGATCATCACTCAGTAAATTCATATTTTGAGCATTTTTATCGAGTTTGACCGAACACATGACCCGTTTGAAGCTCATGCCAAGTTTACGTTTCAATTTTATCACACCCCAAGCTACAACTCATTCAGACAACTTTTGCGTGGTATCCAAGGAGTGCAATTGTATACCTATGAAAACGGGGATGATGTACCGTCGGTAGACAACGTTCTGCCCAATTCAGTTTTTATATTCATGATTGGACGATAAATTGGATAAAATTGCTTCACAGCAACAGCAACAACAGAAAAAACAATAACAACAAGAACAACTACAGAAAACTAACAAGGGTTTAAACGATAGTTATATATTATAAAAGATGTTTTACCATCAGTACATGTATGAATGGTTAAGGGGTAATATCCACCAAATTTTTTTTTTTTTCATTTTTTTTTTATTGGCTTAAATCATGCTAAAACTATCCTAGAATCAAAATCTTCAACGACCAAGTACTGATCTAAACTCAAAATTCGTTTAAATCAATTTTTTCCGAACAACTTTTATGCTCCAAAATCACATTTTTCGCTTATTTTAGCGATGCTCGTTTTTTTTTTTAATTTCGTGGCTTTGCAAATTAGTAGAAGTTAACTATGATCGATATCGTGTTTTGAATTTGAAGTATAGAATTTCGATCGTTACAGCGTCTGTACAGCACGTTTTTACTCACAATTTCCCTTTGTTTAGTCGATCAGCCGTTCCAGTTGTGTACGTTCTTGGTTTGAGTTTTGCTATACTTTTTAACTGTGAATTATATTCAAAAGTACTTAATTATGAATAACAAGTTGTACAGTGGTCACAAAGGCAGTAAAACAAGAAGTACCAGAACACCCCGGAGTAAAATTAGTAACCGACACCCGCCTAACCGTCATGCGTTCGAAGACTATTCGGAGTACATTAGTACCTCGGTGAAAAAATTAAAAACTTCTGATTTAAATCGTGATTGCGATGTTGATAGGGATTTCGGCTACTGTTTCATACATTTTTTCGTTGTATTTACTGCTCTTTCTCAATTATTAGTATGTAAAAAATGTAATAGTGATGTGCGGTTTTCACAGTCGAATAAGCGTGGACAAGGCTTCAAGATTGTTGTGTCTTGTTCGAACTGTGGTGATGCCGATATTTTTAACTGTCCTCTAATACATAATCGTGCTTATGAGATCAATTGCCGTATTATTTATGCTATGCGCGTCATTGGCATAGGCATCAACGGTATAAAAAAGTTCTGTGCGATGATGGATCTCGCAAAGCCTGTTTTTCAAACAACTTACAGAATGATCATTTCCAATATTGGCACTGCTACTTCATCTGTTAAAATTATTTCTATGAAAAAATCAGCTATTGAAGAGAAAGAACGTTCTATTGAACGAGGTGAAGAAGGCGGTCTTACGGTGTCAGGCAATGGATCTTACCGTAAGAGGGGGTTTTCATCTTTGTTTGGATTAGTTACTTTGATTGGTTGGCACACTGGCAAGGTATTAGATGGGCGTTTAAAATCAAAGTACTGTAATGTGTATGAATATTGGCAAAAAAAAGAAGGCACTGCTGAGTACGAGGCGGTGTACCCTTCGCACAAAGAGAGTGTTCTTGGTGTTCTTGACAGCACAGTAAAGCGCTTGGTACTCTTGCAACATACGAGCACAAGAGTCCAATGCATGAGGATGTTTTCCAGGCGATACAACCTATTTATAAAGAACTCAGCTCCGACAACCTTCAGTCACGCTGCTTGGGTGCGTATTCTCAAAATAGTAACGAGTATTTCAATGCTGTAGTGTGGTTAATTGCTCCAAAAACGATATCTAGCGATAAGACTATAGTTGATATTACGACTGATGTAGCCGTTATTACCTTCAACGAAGGTTTATCGGGTATGTTTGCCGTTTAAGATGCTCTTGGGTTAACCGTTGAACCGAACATGTACGAGTTTTGCGTGAGATCGGACGCCAATCGCGTCAAAGTCGCTGATCATCATATGTCCGATATCGCGAAAGAGGCTAGGAGCAGCATTACATTAGACAAAAAAAAGGAAGAAGAGGAAAATAAGGACAACTTTACGGTGCAAGGATAGCTGACTGAAGGTAAAAAAATTATTAAGGACTATATTATTGCGATTCTTAAGATTTATAGCGTTTTGAAACTTTAAACGCGTTTTTCTCAAAACCATGTTATCAAAATCGGCGAGCAGTAGAACTGATGAAGTTTACATCCGATTGACTTGAAATTTTAACTGTAGCTTCTTCATTAGATTATCAAGTGAAGTACACACGATTTTAGCGATTGGTTAATAACAAAAAAAGTTATAAACAATTATAGTCGATTTTTTTTGTCGAAAAAAAAAATGTTTTTTCAAACCATTGCCATTTTGAAAAAAAAAAATTCTAAAAATGTAATCATGTGTACTTCACTAGCGATACTCGTGTAGATAATGAAAAACATTTTTCTTTTGTTATAGGTGTAGTTGGCCACGACTTCTACTGCTAGCCACGGAAAAACTTTTTAAAAAAGTAGTTCACGGCAATCGCTGCACAGCCGCCATTTTGTAAAAAAAATAACAATAAAAAATTATTTTCTATTCTCCAAGAGTTGCTTAATCCAATGATATATTATTTATATACCTTACATATCAAATGTCCTTTAAAAAAAATCATGAAAAAAGCCTTGTTTTTTTTAGCATTTGGTGGATATTACCCCTTAATGAATCTCAACAGACATAAAATGTATGGACCAAAGGTATCACTGGATGGAACAATGACATTAGGTGAAACCGACAATACTTTTCTCAACAGAGGAACAATTAATGTTTTTGATGAAAAATTCCCGCTGACTATGGGTCTTGTGGATTTACTGTTTTCGGAAAAGCCTGATGTTTACTCCGAATCGGATTTATATGCGTACAAAATGATTCTTGGCAAAACCGGTGTTCATTTAAATAAAGACGGAACATTGAAAAAAGGAGGTCAAAAGTATGTAAACACAATTAAACCATTGTTTGATAACGATGATGGTAATTACGCAAACAATTCCCTGTCATTGTATGAAAGCAGTAGCAGCAGCAACATCAGTGACACATCTATTGTCAGCATGGGTCTACAGTTAAGATTGTACAACAAAAAAAAATATTACGTGTACTGGGACGATCCCAACGAGCTCGTAGAACGTTTACGTTTATTGAAATCATCCCGGTTGGCTGATAAACCTGGAGTTTCATTGGAAATCGTTTCTATATTGGAAGAGTTGTAGGAAGCCGGTTACATTGAACAAATACCATCGGCGTTATGAATAATAACATTTCTAACGAACTAGACCGGTAGGCGCGTAGAACGTACAGATATGCCTGGATAAATATCAAGGTCCTCGACGATTAATAGCACCAAACCTTGTGTAAATGCGCGCAGATCGACGCCATCTGTACAATTTAACGTACAGCGATGGATTTTAAAAATACGCATGGGCCGTTTTATTGAAAAATAAAATGGGCATTGAAATGTAATAAACAAAAAGAAAAGATGAGTGGCGGGTAGTATAAAGATAGTAAAGCGGAACCTACACGATCAATAATACTGAATCAATTAAATTGTGTCAATATTTTGCGCAATATTTATTTGCTCTAAACCTCTCAATATTATTGCCAAATATTGAATTGAAAAATATTCATTACCTAAGTAACCTATCATCATAGGAGTATATTTAATGCATGTTTACAAAAGCGTACTGGTATTTACCATCAATTTATGTGATATTATAAATTACCATTGTTTTAATAATGTATCTAACCGATAACCCATAACCACTATTGCGTAATTTTGTACAATATCACATGCTAACGTACAATAATATTGTGTATTGTACAATAAATTTCCAACCCTGTTTGATTTCTTCAATATATTGTACAATCCTTCAATATCTTTACTAAACTTTCAATAATATTGCGCAATATCAATTATTGTTCATATTATTGATCGTGTTGGGGCCGCTTTCGAGTGGCTATAGGTACTGGCCAGTGACAATAAAAGAATGGAATAGAAAGGGATCTCTTGTATTTATTAAAAAATGTTCGTCTTTCTGAATAATTTGTTGTTCAATATTCTTTTCTAGGTTTAGTGCATTTTTTGACGTTGATTCCATGGTATTTCAACTGTTTTAAGTTTCAAATCATAAGCATTTTGTTTTCTGATTGTTATACAGAGATCTGTTGGTTATACAAGTGCTACACAAGCGACTCCTCTTTAGGATTTTCATTGTTAACTTTTTGAGTTAACCAATTTGCCAAATTTGTTGCCAAATTTTCGTCTTGTCTTTTTTTTTTGTTTCTTTCCTTTTCAAACCATGCACCAGAATGTGTTTTTTAAAGCCATTATATTTTCAATCTACCTATTTTATTAAAAGATGGTTGAACCATGAAAATGGTGAAAACGATAGTATACTAGAAATTCAATACATTTATTGAACCTTTTCCGTTAATTCACTTCCACTTGTTTTTTCCGATTTTTTTTTTTTAGATTATTATACATTATTCTTATTATATTTTTATTCTGGGGGTATGAAGTGTGCAATATGTTGTAGCGTTGTTTCAAATAAATTATTAGGACCATAAAGCTTACGCCACATGTACTCGACCAAGTAGCTATTCAGCATTGGTCGGTAGGTATCCCACTGTTTTTTATTTCGAGATTTTATTTTGCCCCAAGAACTCTCAATAGTATTAGTGTGAGCCAGAGTATTAGGATCTACAAAATTAATAGAATGATTCACGGTCATATGTTGAAAAGTTAGATCTAGCCTTTGGTAGGAGCGCCATTCATCAGTAATTATTGTCGTCCCTGCAGCAACATGTTTAATAATAATTGGCATCAATGTTCGTGCTGATCTGTCAGAAACAGGAACTAGAAAAGTTTCTTTGGTTTCCCTACAAATACCACCTAAAACCCATTGGTTTGGTAACAATCTCCTCTGTTATATTTACGTTTACTGAAATAGCTTTCATCGATCTCAACAGTTATATTAACACCAACTACTTTAGCACTATTGTTTGTTATTATCAATTAATAATAATAACAATCCGACAACTACGCTTGACGTCGCACAATCCCATTATCGGCCCGACGGATGATGTGGAAAAAACAAAAAAAAAACAAGTGGTAGTGAATTAGCGGAAAAGGTCCCATTTATTTTTTATTCAATACTTTCATTTTTTTAAATATAAGATTTGAAATTTAGCCTATTGACCGATGAATTGTGGCCCGTACAACAGGTTATACAAGATACTTTTAAAGAGACTACTCAATATCTAATAGGATTTACCTATAATAAAAATTGATCACTTGTGGCTAATTAATTAAGTAAAAATAAAACTATATTAAAAATATTATTAATTTAAAAAAACTAAAAAATATTAAAAATATTAAACTCAAAAGCCACAAAAAAATTAATGAAAAGTCGCGGATACGTATTTCGGAAACAATGTTACCATTATCAACGCTAAACACATACTGACACCCCGACTAGAAAAAACTCCCTTATATACCCCTAGTGACCTTATCACCTAGTGACGTTATCACTAAGTAATATTATCACATTTTGCCAGTTTACACAAGTTTAATAATGAATTTTTCAGTGGGCCAAGATCCCAATTAATTAAATTGTTTTTATTTTTAAACATTTCTATTGCTTCTCTGATATTAAGTTCTTTGTAATTATTTACGTTTTTAATTAGTTTTATGGTTTTAATAGAGTGATTATGTGTCAATAAATGTTC
>NW_026099576.1:27386259-27393997 GCF_025091365.1 Daktulosphaira vitifoliae
GAACATTTATTGACACATAATCACTCTATTAAAACCATAAAACTAATTAAAAACGTAAATAATTACAAAGAACTTAATATCAGAGAAGCAATAGAAATGTTTAAAAATAAAAACAATTTAATTAATTGGGATCTTGGCCCACTGAAAAATTCATTATTAAACTTGTGTAAACTGGCAAAATGTGATAATATTACTTAGTGATAACGTCACTAGGTGATAAGGTCACTAGGGGTATATAAGGGAGTTTTTTCTAGTCGGGGTGTCAGTATGTGTTTAGCGTTGATAATGGTAACATTGTTTCCGAAATACGTATCCGCGACTTTTCATTAATTTTTTTGTGGTTTTTGAGTTTAATATTTTTTTAAATTAATAATATTTTTAATATAGTTTTAATTTTACTTAAGGATTTACCTAATTAGTTTTAATTTTTAATTTTTTTGCATTGTTTTAAATGTGTGAGAAATAAGCGTTTATTATTAAACAAATGAAAAAGCTCGAAAAAATAAAGAAACCAATAATGTAAAAAATAGCGACAAAACCGCTTATCAGTCAATAATATAATTTTAATAACCTAATCAAAGAACACATTTTCGGAATATAGCTCAACCATCCTCCTCGTGGTGTCTCTTATGTAATGCTAATAGGCTGATATAATGTGTTAATTATTATGTGGCCGCAACTCATACGTCTCTTTCATAAATCCGAGCCACAACTCACCAACACCGGTCATTTAAACAGTATAAAATATATATCCGGTATCATATAAATGATAATTGTACAAGGTATAAAATGAAATAAAATTTACTACATCACTATTTATTGTCTATACATTTAAATACTTATAAAATAAAATAACTAATTTTAGACTAATAAGTACTGTACTTATAATATTAATTACAATGTAATTTTTTTATGTTTAAATATTGACTTACGTACCTCTAAATATTTAATATTTCTCAAAATAAAATCACACAGAACACTACAGTTACAGCTGCAATAAAACGACGTTGTCATTTTATGTTAATAACAACTTGTTATAATAAAATAAACGTTATTGATTAACATTTTACATGATCACTAATAAACGACACCACAAATAAACTCATATCTAAAACGAAAAAAGACTAACAATACATAATTGGAACGATAAAAACAATAATCATCTAAGCCGATTGGTTTTTTCCGAATAAAAACGTACCGGGCGGCCGGTCCCTGGAACCCTCGAACCTAGCGCTCAGGCGGATGACCATGCTCCAGTGGCAGACTCGCCTCTCGTCGTTTCATATAGACCTCATAAGACCCGATCGGCTGGTCAGGTGGGTGGACCGGACTCACGGTGAGATGACTTATCGTCTCACCCAAGTAATGTCCGGGCACGACTGCTTTAACGAGTACTTACACCGTATTCGTAAAGCAGCCGCGCCGACATGCGACCACTGTTCGGATCGCTCGGGAGAGGCTGACAGCGCTCTGCACACCCTCTTCCAGTGCGAGGTGTGGGCCCAGTAGCGGGACTCTTTGGAGTCTCGACTAGAGTCCACGTTCCGAGTCGGGTCCATGGTGGACCTGATGTGAGGAGCCGGGAGGCGTGGAGGCTTGTCCAGGAGTTCGCCGAATCCGTCTTATTAAAGATGGAGGAAACGGAATGCCTGAGACAGAGGCAGCCACGCCACCCGATACAGGAGAACCTAAGACGCTCGTTTAGGCCGGCGCCTTAGGTATTCGTGTTTATGTTTTTATGTTTTTGTGAATTATTTGCCCCCCTCGCAAAGTCCTGCCCCCACCTCAACGTAGTGCAACCAGGGCAACGGATCCTACTACGGGATCCGGCTAACGGGGAAGGTCACACTACGTTTTGAATCATCTCTTAATTAATTTCGAGCTGATTCACAACGTGGTGGTGTAAGTTTTAGAGACGGCGTGGACCGCCCTGAAGTAATACCTAACTGTTGTTCCAGGGCGGTCCGCACTTATGCCGGTCGAGAAAAAAAAAAAAAGGCACGTACCGGTACATTTCGTATAGGTACCTACAGTTATGCTAAAAATACATATATAGAACATACCTACCTATTTCATGAGAATATTACTCACTTATCAAATTTCAATAATATACGTTTAGGAAACAAACGTTGTTAACATAAAAATTCAGTGAAACACACTTAATTCGGTTATGTGATTTCCATTAAGTTCTTAGTTACATTATAAACTGATTTATAAAAATATACCAGTAATTATTTACCAAAATTGATAAAAACTTAGAGATACTATCACAGTGTTGTTAACCTAATAGATTGACAGCAAAAAATAAAAATTCCTCAAGTTTATTGTAAGAAATGTCTATATCATGTTCATGAAATATTCAGCATTTTAAATTTGGTCAATTCTTATAATTTTTAAGGAAGTATTGTTATATTGTACATAATTATTTTAGTATGTATCAATTTACTAGAAATTTATTACATATTAAAATCATAAAATATAAAACTACATGATAACAATTAAAAATCACATAACAATTATCATTTAAAATAGACAATATTTATTTACGCCCGACGGCAAAAGAGTGTACAAAATATTCAATAGTTAACTTAAAATTACGATTAAGTAATATAAAATAGATTTTTAAACAAAACAACACTATTTTGCTACTAAATATAGAGGTAATGCATTATTAAAAAAATAAATAAAGATAATGAGTATTATTATAAATTAAAATTCAAACATAAATGACAAATCTTAGGTTCAGAATCGTAGTTAGAGTCAAAGCTATCGAGGATGTTGCAAACCCGAAGCATACGACTTTTGGGTTCATTAAAACTATATGATTGACTGTGGAATGACTTATAATAAACAATTTTTGATCTCGTAAAAAAAGTTGGAATATACAAACCAATTTTTTATGTATTTCGGAACATTGAATATTATTATTTAAAATTTTCAGAATAAAAGATGCTTCATTAAATTTACGACTGGAGGAGTGTGAATGTAGACCTATCTTCATTGCAAGTTCCTTTGTGGAACAATTCATTAAAAACTTATAAAGTATAAATCACAAAAATAAGATTTTACATTATCTAGACGGCTAATCTGATTAAGTTGATAAGAATTCCATATTATCGATCCATACTCATGGCATTAACGTCTGATGAATCCTAACATGCGCATTGCTTTTCTGTACATAAATGAAATATGTTCAGAGAAAGAGAGATCAGCGGACAAAATGATACCCAAATCTTTAATGGAAAAGATTGAGTTAAGGTCTTGATTATCAATAGAATAATTATGCATAACAGAGTTTTTATATCTAGTGAATGATATAGCACATTTATCGATGTTTATTAATAAATGGTTATCTTTACACCACTTACAGAAACGGATAATATCATTTTGCAACTTATAACAATCTTTTGATGAGTTAACTACCATAATCATCTTGAGATTTTCGACAAAAAGGGAATAATTACAGAAACAAAACACGCTTTTTAGATCATTTATGCACCAGATAGTACACTAAAAGCAGATGATACATGTCTAAGATTTTGACTTGTTGAGTTCTTCCGTTAAAAAGGAGCCAATTCATGATAGTAGAGGGTTACCAACGACAAGAGCATTAAGTTTATTTAATAATAGTTTTTGGTCAACTAAATCAAAGGCTTTACATAGGTCAGTATATATTGCGTCAACATGTCCTCTTTTTTCAATAGTATCGAATAGATTTGTGACATATACTAACAAATTAATTAACACTAACAAGTTGATTTTTTGGTATGAAAACCGTATTGTTCATTAATTATGACACTATTAAACATATAAGATAACTTCGGTTCAATCAATTTTTCAAAAAGTTTCTGTACCGATCTTAATTTTGAAATTGGGCGATAATTGCGTATAGGATTTCGATTGCCATATTTAAAGATTGGTATTACAAAACTAGATTTCCATATTTGAGGAAAAGTACCAAGGGTAAGGGACATATTAAACAAACTGTGCATTGGACGAGCGAGGGCATAACAACATTTAGGTAAAACAATTGGGGGTAATTTATCTGGTACAAAAGTGCAGTCTTGGCCTATACTTGAAAGTCCTTCAAAAACTTCAGATAAGGGTATATGTAGAGACGAGGCATTAATTATAGAATCAGTTGAAATATTGGTATTATGGTTGGTACTACCAGATTAAAAACTAGTGTATACTGACAAAAAATAATTTACAAATGCATTAGAAATGGCTTGGATATTATTATAACTGGAGTTATTTTGTGACATCGGAGATGGAATAAAATTAACTTTGCTGCGCTCTTTAATAAGCCCCCAAATTTTTTAGGATTAGTAATTAAATTATTCTGTATGTTATGTAAGTAACGTTCATGGCATTGTTTTGAAAAGTATTTACATTTAGCCCGAAGTTCAGATAAACATAAATAAGTCGACGGATTAGGGTTTATTTTATATTGCTTATGTGCTAGACGTTTTTCTTTTATCAGCTTTTGTACATTACTATTTAACCTAGGAGGAAAATTACATTTTGGTACAATATACGTAGGTACGTATTTCTCTAAAATAGTATTAGCTATATAATAAAATACTTCTACAATTGTATCGATATTACCATTGGAAAACACATCATTCCAATTAATATTATTCAAGGCCTTTGAAATAAATACAAAGTCAGCTTCATTAAAATTTTTCCACTAACAACTAAACCAGTATTGTCGTATGAAAAAGTAGTACCGCGAAAATTATAGTCCCCACACAAGATTATATATTATATAATATATATATATAATATACTATATATAGTATATATATAATATACTATATAATATAGATATATTATCTTCGAAGCGTTCAAAGAGCCAATTAACTGTATGTACGTGAGTTTCATTTACCGATATAGGATTGACCTCTGGAACATAACAAATGCTAATAATCAGTTTTATCTTATTATTGGTTTTAATAGATATGAACACTTGTTCTACTGAATCATAAGGAATTGTAATTAATTCACTCATATATTTTCTACGTATGCCAATCAGTACTCCACCACCACGATCACATTTACTCGTCAAACCATTTCTGTCACATCGGAAAATATTTTAATTAAAGATACCTAATTCTGAATCTAATACATTAGCATTCAGCCAGGTTTCGGTAAAAATTATAAAATTATAGTTATTATGTGGAACATTACAGGTTAAAAATTTTAGTTTGTTATTAAGACTTCTTACATTTTGATAGTAACCTAATAAATTATTATTTAATTAGATATATTTACGTTGTTAAGGTTTGGTGTAGCTGCAGTTGATGCAGCTATTTTCCTCAGTTTTTTTTCACCAGAGTGGGAACATTATCGATAAACATGATAAACCATCCATTAGCGCCCGAATGTTTCTTCGCATTTAATTGACGTTTAGCTTCATTGTATAGAGTCCGTTGTGTTATTGTCAAGTCCATACCAATAAATATATGTTTAAGTGAGTCGATTTCACGTAGTGTCCGTTTGGCTTTTAAACTGATAACACTTCAGATTTACTTCCAAGTTTAACCATTATAGGACTAGGTTTTTTTGAATTTTTACTCAAACGAGTGGCATGAATAATAGGTATATTTAAATTAATTTTTTTTTAATGATTTCGGCTATATTTACCGGCGATAACTCACTGTTGTTGGGTTCTTCTATAGCGTTGAAAATAAGAATGTTGTTTGATTTTTTTATACGTTTTGTTTTTCATGAAATAAAGATTTAATATCTGGATTCGTAGTGTTATTGCAGAAAGTGTCGATCTGAGATTTGAGTTCATTATTTTATTTTCTTAAATTTGAAATATCTAAGGTGAGCTCATCTAATTTTTCCATAATCTAATCAGTCTTGTTCTCATGAATTCATAATTTAGTAGAAATCGCTACCAATTTAGATTCTTGAGATTTTAATATTTTTATCACATCGGATAATGTAGATTCCTTTTTGACAGACTGACTGGATACAGGAGATTTCGCAGTTAAAGATATTATTCTTGGGATATATTTAAAAATAGATAATAATGTGTTCACCGTACAATAGTCAACTGTACAATTTTAAATATTATAATTTTTTTTTTTAACTAGCAACTAGTGGAAAGTATCTGAAATTGCCGTGATAATATAGGCAACTTATTGTTCTTTTTTTAATGAACGATAGTAATTTTAATTTTGTGAAATGAAAGTGATTAAATAATTAGTAATTTTACATTAATACAATTACTTTATTATTATTTTTATTTTATTCATACTTTTTTTTAGTGTGATATAAAAATAAATATATACCTACAGTTAAATATCATATAACAAGGTGGTTAAATCTTTACTATTTTTGGTATAAGTTATGCTCTATATTATAAAGTAAATTTACAGAAAAAATTCAAAATATAATAATAATTATTTTAGTTCTATGATTATAATAGTTTATACCATGACAGTCAGTTAAACTATTGTTTTGGTTACAGTGGTAAAGAATTTGAATTATGATATTGTAATGCACATTTTAAAAATAACTGGTAGATTTAAAAGTATTCAATTGTTAAATATTTTATTTACAATAGTTGTGTTTTTAGCTTACTTTCAGATATATTTTTTTTTTTTTTTTGTAGTAAATTATTTTATATTAATACCTTTACTATTAATTATAATCGAGAAATATTGGATTTACATTTAATAAATATCGAGAAATCAGTTATATCATCTTATTTAGCCTTTTATCTCTAAAGAAGTATTGTGAAAACAAATGTTTATTCTTATTATGTTGCCATAGTGACTAACGATTAGCAAACTTTAATAAACTTCATTGAAAAAATTAAACAATAAAAGCTAAGATTTTTCATTAAATATTTATAATGGAAGTTAACTCAACACATGAAATATATCATAAAGAACTTGAACGTATTTATGAAAAGCATAGAACTGAACTAGATGAAACTGAAAAAATACATCTTGATTAAATAAAACGAATATGTACAGAAAATAACATAGAAATTTCTAAATTGAAACAAAATCTTAGATCTGAATATCAAAAAGAATTGAAAAAGATAAAAAAAAATTCATGAACAGGAAATTGAAGAACTTAGAAATCAATTTGAAAGTCATCTAAATGGTTCAAAAGATTGTGCCATAGATACGTTAACTAAACGTATTGAAGAAGATATTACAAAAACATAAGCCAAACACAAAATAATTGTTTCAAATTTGATTAATTGTCATCTCTGCTACACTCATTCTCTACTCTACTTTCTTATCAACCGCCCAACACTCTGAACGATACATTATAGCTGGTCTCACTGCAGCCTTGTAGAATTTACCTTTCAGCCCCATTGGAATTCTTTTATCGCACAAGACACCAAACGCTTCTCTTCACTTTTTTCATCTAGTTTCATCTAGTTCAGTTCTATGCTTTTCATAAATACGTTCAAGTTCTTTATGATATATTTCATGTGTTGAGTTAACTTCCATTATAAATATTTAATGAAAAATCTTAGCTTTTATTATTTAATTTTTTCAATGAAGTTTATTAAAGTTTACTAATCGTTAGTCACTATGGCAACATAATAAGAATAAACATTTGTTTTCACAATACTTCTTTAGAGATAAAAGGCTAAATAAGATGATATAACTGATTTCTCGATATTTATTAAATGTAAATCCAATATTTCTCGATTATAATTAATAGTAAAGGTATTAATATAAAATAATTTACTACACAAAAAAAA
>NW_026099576.1:27394784-27458711 GCF_025091365.1 Daktulosphaira vitifoliae
TTTTTTTTTTTTCGTCCACGCGCATGGTTTTAATATGCGCATTGACTTATTTCTGCTCATACGTTTATTCAGAACTTTAATTATATGGTGTAATATGTATTTTTATTAGGACACTATTTTATATTTCCACAAAGCACTATATTTTATATATATATTTTATCGAGGAATATTATATGTTACATATAAATTTCAAGACGGTTATAATTATATAAGTTTCTACTTTCATTATCAGATGGCTTACATTATTAATAACATTTTTTTTTCTCATATATGATGTATGAGTCTATGATTTTATCATTTAAATTGGGATCCATCTATGAAAATTATGCTGTCCAACGTTAAAACGCAGTTACCAATATTTTTATCAAAATTAAATTTTTTACACAGTCTCACGTATAATAACCTGCTGAATTTTTTTGTAATTATTCTATAATATAAACACAATTATTATAATTAGAATATTAATAATTTTTGTTTGAACCAGGGGTATATTTAAGGGAGATATGGACCCCCCTTCAACCAGCGCTATCAATATTTTTTTAGGCAACTTCTAATAGATATTTTCATCATTACTTTGATTTTTAGCAAAAAAAATTCTATAACATGTTTAACTAAGTAAAAAGTATTAAATACCCTCCTAAAATAATTTTTGAATAGGCCTAAAGGGAATACCTCATTAACAAACGTCAACCTTATACCCAATACATTTTACTATATTCTCTTTTTGAATTTTTTGTGGCTTTGAGTATAATATTTTTAATATTTTTTAGTTTTTTAAATTAATAATATTTTTAATATAGTTTTAATTTTTCTTAATTATTTTTGTTACATTGATTCTGATGTAATATTTTTTTTGCAAAACACTTATTGTCCCCGGCGTAGCCGGGTACCCCTACCGGAAACAGTGGCCTACTTATGAGGACGTCAACAAGAGGCTTATGCGTGAATTTTAGTAGATTTAAATCTCCCAAAATATTTTTCTTACTTGATTTTGCAGTTATCTTCTCTTGCAATGTTTTCAAATTCAATTCTTTATTTTTTGAAGCTGTAATTTTGTAGCTTCGATGCGAAGCTGAGAAGGTATTGGTTTTATTATGATGTGTTTTTTTTTTATTATTATTTTTTTTTTGTGTTTGTTACCACTTTTTCTCAGCTCTCACCGATCGGATTTCATTCAACGATATGTCAAAAGATCACAAATTGTATCTAGTCGAAGACATTACCCTCAAAAATTGAAAAAATTTCCCTCGTTCCCCGTAAATGGGGGAAATCTCCAAAAAAATTACAAATTTAAAAATCGCTAATTTTAGAAATGTTTTCAATTTTTTTACTAAAAACTGCCGTAACTTTTTCAAAAATGAACATATCAATATAATTTTTTTTTTATATAGATGTTTGATGTCTTTACCTATCATTTCATATTTTTTTTTGTAAATTTGACACTTAACCTGCCCACAAGAGGGATTTATTTTTTTATTATTTTTTTCATTCAATTAACTTTTTTAACTTGACTTTTGAAAATGTTCCGGAAAGTCTGACACTTTTATATATGTCTTAAATTAAAGATAATGTAATATACTTTATTATGAAAAAAAATATTTGACCTCTGAACTTGTCTTCGTGGTGAAAATGTCTACCGAATGCTATTTTTGTGTGAAAATTCTCGATTTTGTATTTTACATTTTTTACTTAAAAATGCTAAAACTTTTAAAAAATGAATGTATCAATACAATTTTTTCATGAGAAATAATATTTTTTTATAATCCCTTTTTCATTCGATATACTTAATCTTAATCAGGATATTTATAAGGAACTAGCAGATCATGAAGCTTTTGGAATAATACACCAATTTTTTAAAATTAAACACTATCTAAAGATTTGCATCGAAGCGTTTTTTTTTTTATAGTGATTTTAATCACTGTCAGATATCATTATACTTGATCCAACTATGCCACGTCACCACTGTGCCGCGACCTCCCTGTGCTGGGTTTTTTTTTTTTATTGCGTTAAAAGCAAGCGATAATGTTAACACCACTCCAACAAACATATTTTAAATTGCTAAACATTATTGTGATATTTTGTATAATTACCTTTGTCAATGAAATAATGGTACAACATTTTATTTCAATTTCATGTATATTACTGAACCAAAAAAAAGTATTTTATGTCGAATTTATAATTGAAAAAATAAAAAATATCCTCTTTTAAATCAACCTTAGAAAGATAATATGTACTAATTATCTTTTATTTAAATTTAGTAATAATTAATAAGTGTAATTTAGCAAAACATTTATATTTTTTAAGCTAACTCATAATTTGAGTTTGTAGAATATTCAATGTTTTTTAGGGATTCATTTAAGAATGTTTATAAAAAACTCAGCACAGATGGTCACGGCTCAGTGATGACGTGGAATACTTGGGTCATGTATAATGATATCTGACAGTGATTTAAATCACTATCATAAAAAATGCTTCGATGCAAATCTTTAGATAGTGTTTAATTTTAAAAAATTGGTGGATTATTCCAAAAGCTACATGATCTATTATTTTCTTATTTATATCCTGATTAAGATAAAGTATGTCGAATGAAAGAGAGGTACAAATATTATTTCTCATAAAAAAATTGTATTGATCCATACACTTTTCAATAAGTTATAGCGGTATAAAGTTAATGTAAAATATCAATTCGAAAATTTTCACACAAAAAAAAACATTTGATAACTATTTTCACCATGGAGACAAAATAAACCAAAATTGGTGGTTTTTTCCAAAAGCAAAAATAACTTCTATTTTTTGTTCTATTATGACTGCCAATTAAACATAGAAAATAGGTCGTCGATACAATTTTTTTTTTTAATTTATAATACGTAACATAAACTTTAATTTGACATATGTTTAAAGGACGCAGTATTTCCGGAACACTTTCAAAAGTTAAGTTGAAAAAGTTAATTTTTGTGAAAAAATTATCATTTTGAATCTCCTTCTGTGGGTAGGTAAAGAGTTATACATCTATAAAAAAATTATATTAATTTGGTCATTTTTAAAAAAATTATGGCAGTTTTAAGTAAAAATAATTGAAAAAATTGAATAAATATTTTTAATAGGTTCATGAGATATTAAATGATGTAAAACCTATCATTTTGTATATTTTTTTTATAAATTTGACTCTTTACCTGCCCACAGGAGGAGATTCAAAATGACAACTTTTTCACAAAAAATTAACTTTTGAAAGTGTTCCGGAAATACTGACACATTTATATATAGATTAAATTAAAGCTCATATAATATACTTTATTATGGAAAAAACATTTTTGGACTTTATTTTGTTTTCATTGTGAAAACGGACATCAAAATTAGTAATAAAAATAAGATTTTTGTAAAAATTTCTTTTTTATATTTTTAACTCTATAATGATATAATTTCTTGAAAAATGTATGGATCATTATCATTTTTTTTAAAAAACCATTATTCTTTATACAGGGGGTTCAAAACTTAAAAATGCATATAGAAAGTAGAACTTAAGTTTTAAAAGTGTTCCGGAAATATTGACACTTTTATATATATTTTAAATTAAAACTTATGTAATATACTTACAATCTAATACTAATACCACATATTTGACTCCTTCTGTAAAACTCATTTTTTATCTAACTCAATGTAATTTTTTGTGAATTTATCAAGATTTTAATTAATTTTACTTTTTTTTATTTTAAATAGTTGAACCGAACTCATTGCTAGACCTTACGGTGAACAATAAAGACATTAAAGCAGATTGAATTTTAAAAATTAATGAAGGTCCTTTTGATAAATTCTAGATATTTTAAATTTTTTATGTAATTATAGTCCATGCAAGTATAGGAATGGTTTTTAAATTTCAATATGAGAAATGTTAAAATTATAATGTTTAAATTTGTTCCAATGTAGATCGATATGATTTATGCAAAGTTTGAAATAAAATTGATTAAACTTAACCCGTTTTGTTAGAATGTTGAAATTTCGACATAGAAAATAGTTTTTTGATTTTTTTATTTATCTCAAAAACTATGCAAATAACAAAAGTTCTTAGAGGTTCTTCATAAGAACCTTATTTGTTAATCTTGTTACTTTGTGTGAAAGTTACTCTTACAAATTATGAATTATTCAATAATTTTGTATTAATATTTTTGTATGTTTTAAATAAGACATTAAAATTTCTGAGAAGTATGTTTTTATGTTCTTTCGTGATGAATACGAGAATAGATAATAAAAATAATAGTAATCTGATAACACAATTTAGGCGAATATATTCTTTCATCTAACCATTTATGAAATCTTCATTTTCTATACTAACACAATGATCTGCACAGTGGTTGGCCAGAAACACAAGTATATGGTACTGGGCTTACAATAATAATGCGAATATCGTGTTTCCTCAACGACTCCGGTTACATCAAAAACGAACATCGGCGAGTTCAAACAATTTTCATCAGACCGTTTTAATAGATTATTGTGAACATTAAAATGTTTCTATACAAAAAAAACAAATGATTGGGTGTTAGCTTTTTTGGTATATTGATTTTCATAAAAGAGATATTGTGATGCATTTGTCGACGTTCATATTAATGTAAACAAACCATCGATGTTCCAATTGTATGTATTTTCTTTTATTCACAGAGTATTGTGTTTTAAATTAAAAAATAACATAAAATCGAATCCTTATACAATGATTTTATTATTTTCGACAGGTTAGTCGATTTCTAAGTATGTTTAAATATAAATTCTTCATTTTAAAACCGAGATTGATATTTTCCTAATTTTTGACCTGCTATATTTTTATGTCATTTTTTTTATACTTTTTATTTTAATTTGTAATCGTTTTCTACTATAAATGATATAATTTCATAAAATTTCAATCTTCCAGTCACATAATGTATGTACAAATAATTGTTTAATTATTTACTTTACAAAATTATAAACTTCCTTATAATTTATTCAAAGTCAATTTAAAAAAATTCATTGAGACTACATATAGTAGTGACCATGTTGGTGGAAATTTACCATAATTTTAGAATTACTCTTAAGGATCATTTGCGAATACATTCTACCTTTCATTGTACTTATTCAGTTTAGACATTATTATAAAACGTTGGTAATGTTGTTCAGTTATGTAGACATTGATAGTAAAGTAATTCAAGCATAGACTATTTTACAAAGTACACAAGTAAAAATAATTTTAAGTTTTTTTTAGTTCATTATCAGATATCAATGTCTAGAATCTGATACTTGTTTGAAAATTAAACATTATTTTCAAACAGTACTTAAATTTTATATTCTATGTATAAAAATTCTTATGAGGGCTAAGACTTCCTATTTTAGTTTTTAAAGAGGCTAAGTTCACCTAAGTACTCTGACATTATTGTATTCTTAAAGACATGTCGACTATAATTTTCTGTTGTAATTCCAAGACATAACAAAATTCATATTTAGTATACTTATAGATTATAAATGGATCAAAATGTTGTTGACCTGGGAAATTATGCGCATTTCAAGACTTCTTTTTATATTAATTTGATAGCATGAAAAATAATAGTCTAAAATTCTTATTTAAAATATATTTTTATCACTAGTCTTTTTTAGGTCACATTTTTTTTGCCTGGTTATACAAATGTCAACAACGTCCGAAATACTGGTTCAAAAGTTGTTGTCAACCAGTCATTTTTTTAATTAGATCATTATCTATTAAATAAGTTAGTTAATTATTTGTGTTGCCTTTTGAAAAAATAAAGTTCACATTCTTATAAGGTGTAAAGATGAACATGAAAAATACTTCATGATTAATAAAACAAAAAAAATATTATCTATTTTACTTCTATTTTTTTACTAATTAAGTAGTCCATGATAAATGATTCTCTTTATATAAAATAGGAAATAACTTGTAAAAAAATTGGGTTGAAAAATAAAAATTATAGTTTATAAGTTTTTAATTATTAAAAAATCAATGTATTAAAGTTATTTGACATTTTATTAAACTTTAACTATCTATTTTTTGGCACGACGTGACTGCAAATTTTTTAATAGGTTATTTTGCTTAACAAGACATCCAACTATTACAACGTAAATTATTAAAGGCGAACGTGTCAGAATATCCATTACGCATACAGTGTAAAAATAAATGATGTGTATCCGGGCGCAGTTTCTATCGTAAGTCCGATTGATGAACCGTAACACAGTTGCTGCAGCGATGGAGTGTTATTTTTAAACAGCCTATTATCAATGCACTCATAGATGGCGTAATAGGGCTGACCTCGAGTATAATGTCTTCGTTAATCGTAAATATCCAGATCGCCAAACACATGTGTCAGTATCACGCGCTTACCTGATCGGGGTTGTTTAGTCGAACGTTTTGTTACTTTACAGTTCAATATTTTTACGTGTTTTTTTCTGTTAAAAACAAATAAATAAAAATGTGCATTGATAAAGTATAAATATATTTTTAACATGCACATCACAATTATTTATCACGATATCTTGTTTATTTTTTGTGTTGTTTTATATACTTTAGGTCACTTCACAAATGCGGATAAAGGTAAAGATTTAAAAAATATTTTTTTTATTACATGTGATCTAATTTTTCATGTTAGAAATTTGACTTTTAATTATAGGGACAACTAGATTAACATTTATAGGGGTGCTAATTTAATCTATCCCCCACCCAACGATATAAATTTTATTATAAAATTTATCTCTTATTGTATTATACAAACCATTAAAATACAAGCTGTAATTTATAAAAATTATTATAATTTTACTGTTTAAAATGTTACAAATATATGAAGAAAGTCGATGTGTAAATATAATAATAATAATTTTTATTTAGTATCAAAAATAAATTTCATTTTTGTAAAATTTCCCTTTACTTAACTAACTGACTTCATTAAATAAGTCGTAAATACATAATTTACTGCAAAGTGCTTATAAAATTATAATTTACAACAGATATTCTTATTATACAGAGTTTTCAATAAGTTAAGAAGTACCGATTTTTAATACCGCTATTAATTTTTTACTATTTTAGCTTCGATGCGAAGCGGAGAAGGTATTAATTTTACTATGATGTGTTTTTTTTTTTTATGTCTGTTGCCACTTTTTCTCAGCTCTCACTGGACCGATTTCTTTCAAAAATACGTCAAAAGATCACAAATCGTATCTAGTTGAAGACATTACCCTTAAAAATTGAAAAAAATTCCCTCGTTCCCCGCAAATGGGGGAAATATCCAAAAAAATTACAAATTTAAAAATCGCTAATTTTCGAAATTTTTTCACTTTTTTTTCTTAAAACTTCCATAACTTTTTGAAAAATCAACAAATCAACATAATTTTTTTTTATACTAAAACCTTAGATATTNGGTTAGTTTAATAATTAAATGCATATTTTATGAATTAAATTAAAGTTCAACCCTAATTTAAAAGAGTAGAAATATACCTTATTATTACATTTCACTTTTATGATTTTGATGGATTTGAAAAGTTTTAGACTGATTAAGATTTATTGTCTTGGACTATGTTAAAATCATTTTTTTCATTATTTGTTTCTTAACAAAAATGAAAATTAATTTTTTATTTAAAATTTAAAAAAATCCATTTATTAGCATTTTATTTACAAAAATTTTGATGGGCCAATAACATCTTTAGAATAAATACTTATCGTGCGACAAACATTTTAATACAATGATAGGTCAACGTGTATATAATTCTCTAAAATTATGGAGATTCAAGCTCCCTTTATTTAGACCAATGCTTCTAAAAAAGTTTTACTATTTACTGAAATTTAAAAACCAAAAAATCTTTTTATTATACTTATGTGTCGAGTTGTAACCATTTTAAGTAAACTCTTCATTTATTTTATATCAAATACAACTGCAAAATAAAACACTTATATCATTAACAGTGAACTTTAATGAATTATAATGTCTGTACCTGAGAAACATAAGGTTTTAAGTTCAAATTGACGTTATCTCCTTTCACTACACCTATTTATTAGGTATTTTATTAATTAATTATTACACTGGTTAATTTTATAACTTAATATTTTTAATTCAATATATTTAACATTAGATAAATTAACAGTATCTTGATTGAGTATCAATTAATTCCAAAATTATTTTATATGTGTCGGTAGAGTTAAATATTGACATCGGTGCATTACTCTGTATATCGAATTTACAAAATGCTTACTGAACACGTTTTACGAGATTTTACTGCACCCAAGTCTATCATAATAAACTCTGCTTATATATAACAAAAAAACAGACGTCAAATTAAGAAATAAACGTGTGTGTATGAATACTTGAGTACAAACACTACTCAAGCAGTTCTTTTTTTAATACAAATAACTATGGTCCAGACCATCATAAAACATAAAATAAATCGTCAATATTAAAAATTATTACGTCTACGTGTTCATATTCTCTGTTTGTTTATTTTAATGACTTAAATTAATTTTGATATTATAAAGTGTACTTATTTGTATGCTGTAATTTAGTTGGAACTAATTTTTTATAATTAGTAATAAGACTTACTAATCAGTCATATGACTGATGTTTATTATGATCAAAACTCGTATGAGCTTTGCTAAAAAAAACTCTTTCACAACACGTTTCTTTGAGAAAAATGTTTATTATATGAAACATATTAACATACACATATTTCCTTAAAAGTGAAACAATTTCTCTGTTTTAATTGATTTATTCACATTTTTTTATGGNAGATAAATTAACAGTATCTTGATTGAGTATCAATTAATTCCAAAATTATTTTATATGTGTCGGTAGAGTTAAATATTGACATCGGTGCATTACTCTGTATATCGAATTTACAAAATGCTTACTGAACACGTTTTACGAGATTTTACTGCACCCAAGTCTATCATAATAAACTCTGCTTATATATAACAAAAAAACAGACGTCAAATTAAGAAATAAACGTGTGTGTATGAATACTTGAGTACAAACACTACTCAAGCAGTTCTTTTTTTAATACAAATAACTATGGTCCAGACCATCATAAAACATAAAATAAATCGTCAATATTAAAAATTATTACGTCTACGTGTTCATATTCTCTGTTTGTTTATTTTAATGACTTAAATTAATTTTGATATTATAAAGTGTACTTATTTGTATGCTGTAATTTAGTTGGAACTAATTTTTTATAATTAGTAATAAGACTTACTAATCAGTCATATGACTGATGTTTATTATGATCAAAACTCGTATGAGCTTTGCTAAAAAAAACTCTTTCACAACACGTTTCTTTGAAAAAAATTTTTATTACATGAAACATATTAACATACACATATTTCCTTAAAAGTGAAACAATTTCTCTGTTTTAATTGATTTATTCACATTTTTTTATGGTAAGTTATTGGAGAACGCATAAAAGATTTAAGAATTATTAATTAATTAATATGTAAATATTTATAATCTAAATTATACATAGAACAATTGGGATACATTCATAATAATACATTTTAAATTGGAAATAATTATTATTTATTTACATATTTATTACAATTTTTTTTTAGCTAAGTGTTGCGGTCGTGTTACTGGAAACTGTAAAAGAGCCTGTGAACAAGTAAGTAGTTGTTTAACACATAACCTAACTGCATTGTGAAATCAGGTCTTCGCTTATGGGAAGTACTACAATAATAGTGTGTGTATATTAATGTACACGGATATCTGATATGATATGCATAGTCCGTTTGGATATATGTGAATGAATATTATTGTCAACCATCCAACTCTTGATTGTAATGAATTATTATTGTTTTTTACTTGCGTGTAGGTATTGTGTATGTAATAGAGTGAACGATGATGATGTTGATGGTAGAAATGGAAATAAATATCATTTTTTTGCCAACACACGTTCTCTTTCATAAATTATTTTATCTCTTGAATATCCCAATGTTTTCTTGTAGTCTTGAAAGAAATCTTTTACTTACACACACATCAAATGACTCGAGTAGTAAAATATTTTTTATTATAATATATCCATATAGATGGTCGGACAGACGCTTTCCTCGATACTTTATTTGAAGAATGTATTTAAATGTATTGTGTTTTCAAAAACAACTAGACAAAATAAATACCTTAGACTATTTAGGTATATACAGATGTAAAAAAACGTTTTTTGCCGTGCACGATTTCCATGAATCATGTTTTAACACCTTGTTAAGAGCGACGTATAGATGTAATAAGACCGTACGGATATCTTATTCATTTATAAAAGCTTTTCTACTAGACAGAAATCTAATAGTAGTAGGAAGTACACATGCAATGGACTATTATAAACTTCTTAAACAAAATGTTTTAAATTTAAAATTTTAGTTTTAGAAATCAAATAGTGAAAATTTTTTGCTTATCTGTTTAAAGGCAATTGGCCCTTTTTAATATCCAAGAGAATTAAGAATTGACGCCATTTTTATGTCGTTAATTTATTTTATAAGTTGTATAAAAAAAATTGTTAATATTATAACATCATGTGAAATAATGTGGTGTCGAAGACGCTTTTAGCCATCACAGTATTGGTTAACATTGAGTGAAATGAAATTAATAAATTAAATAAGAGTGATATTTTTTAGAATAGAAATAAATACCGCCTAGTCAGAAACATTAGCATGGTATTAAATAGTGCTTAGTAAGCTATCTCACTCTTATATTAAAAATTAAATTACAAAATTTATGGATATTAATTACACCAAGAAAGTGTAAAGCTCTGCTTAAATGGTTATTAAACCATTTAGTTAAGATTTACATATTTTAACAACAACCTATTAATACAACTAAGCAATCATTTTATTTAAAAATTATTTTTAGACTTTAAAATCTAATTACGGTTGATACCTTAGAATTTTTAATGTTGTGTATTTTAATTTATCGTTTTATATTTAAATTAATAATGATCATAACTTTATTTTTGTCACCAACAAAGTAAGTATAAATGTTTATGTAAATCAAATCAAACCACCGAGTGTGCGCTAGTTAGATTCTTAAAATAAATTTTAACTTATGAATAAATGAAATAAATCAAAACCCATGAGATATCGTGTGCTTTTTTTGTATATTTAATATTCTCTGTGAATAACGCGACAAATTCTTTTGTGTCATTTCCGTCCTATGCTTACTCACGTTTGAATAAGAATAGTTTACGCTTAATATTATTATGGTAATTCAAATATCATAAAATATTCAATTTTATTGTTGGTACTTTTTTTGATAAAACTCTTTAATATTATGAGGGTGGCCTAGTTTGTTGGGATTTAAGTGCAAGATTTTTTCTTTTGGTTATAGAT
Source organism: Daktulosphaira vitifoliae (assembly GCF_025091365.1). Taxonomy (NCBI): domain Eukaryota; kingdom Metazoa; phylum Arthropoda; class Insecta; order Hemiptera; family Phylloxeridae; genus Daktulosphaira; species Daktulosphaira vitifoliae. The sequence goes on from NW_026099576.1 coordinate 27,406,114, forward strand.
GATCCCTGCACAAATGCATACCAATAACAAGACTAGTTAATGGAAATTCAGCACACATGTCATGCACGATAGTTGTGCAGATGGGAACAGCGTTGAATAGCTGAACAAACATTGACATGTTTATTACCGACACCCACCCCAGCCGATTGAAATTCCTAGAAAAGGATATCTTAAAGGCGAAATGTTATTTTTCTGACGATTTTACTACATTTTAAACATTTCTCAATTGTTTAAATTTTACAATCTGTTTGATTTTAAACGTTTTCATCGCATACTATTGGGGATACGTAGACATAAAAAATTTAATAATATTACAGAAGTCAATAAAATTAAGGGAAGAATGACTAGCAGATGTTTTAAATTTTCCAGATAACATATTATTATGTTATTGATAAAGAAATATTTCTATAACATTTTTTTAATGTAATCTGAGTTTAAAACGCCAAAAAAAGTTATGGTCTTTATTACTTTTTGATAAAATCAGGCGAAAGTGTATGTAGTAAAACTTAATACGTTATTTAAATTTCAGATTCAAATCATTCATCAATTAATCAAGTTTAAAAAAAAAAAACAATTTTTTCAAGTAAATGTTTATTTTTAAACAGTATAATATATTTTTGAATCACGATTAATAGTATATTCACTTTACTAATTCGGTTAGTGAGTTTCACGTGTACTGCTATCATGGGCAAATTTAATACACATTACACTAGTACAATTTTCTAAGAACACACTCAACGGCATCAATTAACTATAGTATATCCTTTTTGATCTAAAAATGGCATAAAATTATCTCTTTCCTCGTTTAATGACTATATAATTGCTATAAATTATTTTACTAAAATTTAAACTGAAAATAAAAATAAAATTATTCTTTTCGGAGAAGAGGTTCTTATTGATAAAGATGTGAACTTAAACATCCAAAAGACATATTCATTTAGGACTCCTCTCTAGTCCATGACGAATTACAGTATCTTAATCCTTATACAGGAACTTATAATCACCATGTGCTCATTGAAAAGTCTGTCACTGACTTACTGTACAATACCTCGTTCGTGTGAGACTGTGAACTATACATGTACGTATACAAATATGCGATTATAAATCACTACACGACCCGGTGCTGCTTGTTATACGATAATTTACGCAAACTGAAGCAGAGGTAGACGAAGTCGGCAACGGCACCGGCTGTTGTCTATCGGATGTCTTAAATTACAACCGGCAGTAACTGCGACTTGGTAAAATTATAAGGCAAACAAACAACAGGATTGTGACTTGTTACTGGCTACCGCCCAAAGTGTCAAATCGACTTCAGCTGAGATGATTCAATTATTATTTATTACTATTACAATTCTGCGCGTAAAATATTTGTTTTCTCGATCAATACGTCAATATAAAAAACAAATTCTTATCGTACTAATTAAAAAATAATAAGTATTTATTTATTTTATGATTTCCCCATATTTCATTAAAAGAAAAATTTATTAAATATTTTCATGTAATCTACTAATCTTATTCTATGAATAAAATTAGTAGAAATTAAAAATAATCACTTTTTGCAACCCTTAAACTTAAATTAAAAAAAACAAAAGATTAAATGCAGTTTGTATATAAACTTTACAGTTATATTAATTTTTCGTTTTATTGTTTAACCTAATGTATTATTGGATAAGTCGGTTGTTGTAGATATACAGTATATATAAATAATATAACACAATACAAATCAATAAAATAAATAAGTTTTAAATTAAAATTATATAAAAAAAAAAAAAAGTTATCATTATGATTCCTTCTTGTGGGCAAGTAAAGGGTTAGTTTTATAAAAAAAAATCAAATAATAGGTAAAGACGTGCATCTATATAAAAAAAAATTATACTGATTTGATCATTTTTGATAAAGTTATAAGTTTTTTACACTGGACTACAAGGAACTTTCATCAGAAACAAAAATATACTTTTCTAAATCAACTTTTCGCGATGTTTTCAAATGTGCTATTAGTCTTTTTCTATCACTTCAAAATTTTAATATTATTACTTATTATTAAAAAATAAGTATTTACATATAAAAAAAAACCCAGCACAGTGGAAACATAATATAATTGGGATCCAGAATAGATATAATCTTACAGTAATTAAAATCACTATCATAAAAAACGCTTCGATGCAAATCTGTAGATAATGTTTAATTAAAAAAAATTAATGGATTATTCCAAAAGCTACATGATCTGCTATTAATATCATGAATGAAAAAGGGATTATTAAAAAATATTATTTTTTTAATAATTGAATACAATTTTACCAACTATTAATAATTAATACTGTATAAAAAAAAATGTACAACTAAAAAATTTTAAATGAGTAATATTTTATAATTAAAATCCAATCCCAGTTACTAATTTATTTAAACAGTATAAAACGGATATTGTTTAAATATATGACCTTTCAAGCTTAAACCACACAACATGTCTAAACGATTAAAGAATTCATAAAACAATACAATACATTTGTTTAATTCAATTCTTCACACCGGACATAATAAAATTTACAAAGGTAATTATGGATTGAATTTTATTATTTTTCTACCTTCTACACTAATCAATTGAATTTCCGCAATCATATTTTGGTATTCGGATGGTCAGTTTGGGGACTTGACGGGTATTGGATTTATTTGAATTATATTATTTGGATTTGAATTATGTATGCCGTGTAGTTATGCCTAAGATTTGTTGCAACAGTAGTTTGAGTAGATGTGTTCATTTGTTATAAAGTTGTCTTTTTAAAAATTCATTGGCTGTGTTTATCACTAAAAGCGAGGAATTATGTTGATGATGGTTTAATTAAAACATTAGTCTCCTAACATACCAATAACATTATGTGCTTATAATGATATAATAGAAACGCCCTAAGCAATTGAAACAATTAAGAATAACGTAAAAAAAATGACGTACGCTTTATAACGAGTAGAAATATTTTCGTATACGATATTACACGAGTATTTATAAAAACTACTCATTATAAATGAGTACAGTTTTCATAAAATAGAATATTTGTAAATATTCAATGTTAAGAAGTTTGACATTAAAGATACATATTGTACGTGATTCGTAAAGAATTTTGTTTTGTACGAGGCAGCTAGATTGTAGGATGGCTAGTTGTGCACCGCACTAAATTGCCGATTTACCTTAAGTCTGTTTAAATCGCATTTATTGAAGCGGGAATGGGTCACCTTGGAGGTACATCCAATAAGTAACGAGAGTAGACAATAATTAAATAACAAATAATCACATATATTAGAAATTCCTCAGAGAGTATCTTAAATTTAATGGGTAACGGGGGACCCTTAAATACTAGTGGCCGGCGAAGCGGCATAAAACAAAATAATTAATCTCAATTAAAACAAACAATAAATAACATTAAAAATAATATAAAAACTCAGCTGTATAGATGACGTTGTTGATAGTGTTGAGTGGACTGTATGAGAGCTTGTGGTAATGATGTCGAACATTTGAGTATGACGAGTCAGAGTGTAGATCCAGACACGTAATGGCAGATGAGAACAGACGGCGGAAAAGCGACTACGGCAATGAAGATATTTAGCGATGGTCAGGGCCCAATTACTAGTGGCTCGCAAGGATACGAAAACATTGAGCACAAGGGTGTAATAAACAAATAAAAGAATAACGGCGTACAATGACCGAACAATTTACCATTCAAGCGAAGGCGCTTGCTACAAAAATAATGACACACAAAACAATTGACTGACTGACTTACGACGATGAACTGTACACGGATGACAATTGACACGGAGGTCATCGATTTGCCGTACTGGATGTGCAAAGGGGTGAGTGATGCAAGACGTTGGAGATCAGCTGTCACGCGATATAATATAATCAACGATGTTTGTAACAACTAGTCTACTAGATATTTGCTAAGGCATTCTGTACCAAACAAATTTTAAATGATATTTTATTCAAGTTAAATGTTCTTAATTAATTTTTAGAAGTGACACATTTAGTATTATAAAAATCATTTTTTTATATTAATGTAGCATCAATATTAATTATTTTTTTAATACATTTCTTAGAATTGGCCTAATAAAATTTTTGTGGTATATTATTACCATAGGATAGATATCTCTAAAGCTGGATATCTTTATGATTATATCTTATAATATTTATTATATTCCATGTCGAAATAACTCACCATAAGTCAGGAAATTCAACAAATATTTGAAAAAGATACATTTTAAACAGATTTCATAACATGTAAGTTTAAAATCAATGCGAAATTAATCAGATGTAATAGTTTTCAACGCAAAATTAATTTTAAATATAAGAAACTAAAAAAAATAATTTTTTAATTTTATAAAATAATTAACATTGTTGTATAGTAAAAAACCATTAAGAGAATAAAGAATATCTACATAATTAATAAGCTATTATATTTTCGGTCGAAATGCAGTAGAAAATAATAATTGGAATATTGGAGGTTGTATATTTTTTTTTTTAAATTACATAGACTATTAGATCATATAAATTCTAAAAATGATAAATTGCATCTTAAAGTATTATACTTATAAAAATAAGTACATAATTAATAAGGTAAATATTTTGTTTTCCACATTTTCAAATTTGTTCACTTGAAATATTTTGTTTTTTTATTACTTAAAATAAAGCACTTCAAATAGTGAGCCGTACTAAATTCAATAAGTAAAAAAAATAAAAAGATAAAAAGACATTTACCAGACTAATTAATCAATTTTTTTCATTATTATTCTTACTTTTCTTAGCATATTATAAAAAATTAACATCCAAAGTTATTAAACCATATAAAAATAATAACTATTTAATATTCGAAAATAACACACTGTATGAATGTTACACAGCATAACAAAAAAAAAAAATTTTCTTTGCTTAAAAATTTGATAGAAGATTCGAAATAGAAATTCGTTGTTGATTTCAAATCTGGCCCTAAAATGATCAGTCTTATTCTAGTTTCTCAGATAATCACTAATTAGTGAATATCAAATAATCACGTAATTACTAAATAAAAAAAAACACCATTTACCAATTTAATGGCCTATATTAAGACATACTTGCAAATTATGAGATCTATATTTCAAGTTGAAATTCATACACATGACCTTCAAAGTTGGTTTTGTCAAATTACAAAAATTAAAGTTGAACTTTTTCCAATTACATTTTTAGCTTTAACCTGTAGTTATACTTTTTTTATGACTNTACACATGACCTTCAAAGTTAGATTTGTCAAATTACAAAAATTAAAGTTGAACTTTTTCCAATTACATTTTTAGCTTTAACCTGTAGTTATACTTTTTTTATGACTGATAGAAAATTTAATAAGGATTTTAACAATGTAATTTTATATTTTAAGCTTAACTAAATACTGAAATAATTTAATTTTAACATTAAAAATATGTTTGTCAAATTCCGATTTTATCTTAATAAAAATATTAGCTTCAATACAAAGCTAAGGAGGTTTTACTATAATGTGTTTCATATTTGACTTTCGCAATTTTTTTTAGCTCTCACTAAATCGATTTTTCTCAATGATGCGTCAAAAGTCACAAATTGTTTTTAGTTGAAAACATTGCCCTTCGAGATTAAAAATAAAATCTTTCGTTCCCTATAAACAGGGGGAAATCGCCCAAAAAATTACCATTTTTTAAAATTTGATTAAAAAGTTGACGTTTATTATTACTCCAACGTAGTCTTTTTCCACACTTTATTAAAAATAGTTAATAACTTCTCAGATAGTGAAAACAATTTTTTTTCAAAATATTATTTCCGATCAATTATTTTCTTTAAATAATATTTTATTTTATTAGCTGGTTAAATATTTTTGTTTAAATTAATTAAGTTGAAACCCATATAAGGTATATGGATTAACTTAAAAAAAACTTTAATACTTACTAAATCAAGAAATTCATAAAATTAAAAAATACCATGATGAATTTTCTCTATATAATTATTATTTTATGATAATTAGGGTAGCTTAAACGAATCACTCTATAAATAACAAATTATTACTTTATAATTTCTCTGTAAAAATTACATTACGACATTAGAATCTATCAATTACATACTAAATTTAATTACTATAATAAATATTTATTTAAGTATTATACTTTTAAGTCATATAACTTGTTGTCAGGATATAAATAAGAAAATAGCAGTTATTGTTTTTTGAATAACTCAATAATTCCTTCTAAAAATTAAATTATACAAAGTTTTTTTTACTATGCCACGTTCCCCATGTATTTTCATTAATTTTAAAACTAAATATATTTTAAACTAATTGATGTACCACAGTCCTATAAAATGTTTGACTCTGAAATAAAATGGTTTAATTGTATTTCATGAATCATCAACATTTATTACAGGGGTATACAACCTAATTAATACTTAAAATACACTAGTTTTTCTTGTTCGTTGATAAATAATTCGTATAAAATTTCTATAGGAGTTTTAAAATTATATCACTAATTTTTGGTTATCTATGCTCAACATTGGCAATGACAGAAATGACGCTACACTCGCTTCTAAGTTAAACGCTGCTAAAATCAGTTAGTACTCATAAAAAGTAATATTTACATAATATTTATTTTAATATATACTTTAGTATTAATTGTAAAAATAATTCTTTTAAACGTTATTTTTCAAAAAAACACTTTCTAGAAATCACAATCAAAAATTTAATTAATAATAATTATAGATATAAATGGTATTGATTTAATAATTTAACATGATTAATCTAGTATATAAAACATATGGATAAAGAACGTTTCCCCTTAAACATCAAACAAAAGGTAAAAATGATATATCTTCTATTAGTCTATTGACATAGAATTGAATTTTTTATGAATATTTAATTTTTTTTTTTCGTTGCTACCGACTACATGACCATAACAGAAACGTTTCAAACTTTTCATTTATAATAATTAAATTAAATGTATAATTATAGTTATACATTGATACAAATAAATAGTTTATATGACTATCGTGTGATTTTTTGATCAGTTTAATTAATCTAATACATTTAATTTGTATAGCTATCAACACATACTGGTGTAGTTATTGAAAAATCTACTCGAAAGACAACTGAGCTAGTTTATCAGTTCCTGTGTTAAGTTTTATTAACATTTAATAAATATTAATGTTTAAAGATTGGCATAATTTTAAATTAGACAATATCGAATACTTATAATTTGTTTAAAATATGTAGATTGTTTTTGCTCCGCTAGATTTGTGACAATCAATTACAGACTAATTTTGACAAGTTCTATTTTTAATTTTTGTTATATTTATATGATTATCTAAAAAAAGGATATTTTTTATTCTTAAAAATAGCATGACAATCCTACCGTGTAAAAAAATTATTATAGACAGTTACATGTATGTTTAACACAAACATATTTTATTTAATGATGTAAAAAACTACTATTTTGACTTGAACAATAAAAAAACAAGTTTATATTTTAAATTTTAATGTTTTGCATTAAAATAAACATAAATGTTTTAATTTTCTTGTTTTATTAAAAAAAAATATATATGTTTTCTGGCATTCATATCGTCTAAAGTACTATAAAAATGTCTATATCAAATAAAACAATTTCACCCAATTCTTAAACTTTTATATTAAGTAAACATATCATTATATAATTCCTCCATTTTGCAATAAGAAAAAACATGCTTTTATAATTGTCACCATCTTCTTAAAATAAATTTCTTCATTCTTAATTTATTTTCATTTGTAAGATTGTTAATTAATCACTAAATACACTAAACACTAAATACAATCATTTTATAATACAAACTTTGCATTTAAACTAGAAATTCTTTTAATTCTTTAACGCTTTTATTAAATTTATAAAAGTTGATCTGATATTTAAATATTGTTATTTTATAGAAATTTTTGGAATAACATTTGTAGTTTTAATGAGTTTTACTAAATCATGTTTAATTTTATTTTTCAGTTGGCTGTTCTACAAGAACATCCGGAAGATAGAATAGCTGGACGTATTACAGAATTCTACCATCATTGTTCATCAAAAAATGTAAGTCTACTTTTATAACTGATAATACAAAATATTTTTTTTTAAATATATTTGTAGTTTCTACTATTTGTTTTTTAAATTATACCAAACATTTGTTATTTTAATAATAATATTAATAAAATTGAAAATGTATGAACTTGTTTATGCATGTAAAAAGTGATATAAAATTAACATATGACAAATTTAATATCATAATTAAAAAAAGTAATTTTTTTGTCTTAGTTTTTATTAGTGTCTCATTGCATAATAATTGAACGGTTTTTTTAATAAAAAATATTGACAAAATAAAAACGGTTAAAATTATTTATTTTTATTTACTTAAAATATCTTCTACTTGTGTTAGATTACTTTTCCCGTGACTAAATGGGTATATGATTATTTTATTCTTGTTTCCACTCAAATAACAATTTTATTATAAGAACTTTTCGATTGTAAATAATAAAATCAGGAATGATTTCGTTTACAAAATGATGGTGTTTTCCGAAAGCATCAATGCGCACACGTGGTTGATGGGTAACATGACACGTCGGACACATGGCTTCCACCGCGGCCGTTGAAGTCATTTAATCCAACACTACCACCATTGCGTGTTATCCTCAGATCTTTCTACTTCAAAAATTGTATCTTTATCCCTAGTCCATCGTACAATATTAAAAGTGAATATATTTTGATCGTCAATAAACGTTGAAGGAATTAAATTGGTATTGGCATGGTTTTAAAAAGTTCAAGAGATCTTGGAATAGGAATACCCGACAGATCTTCACGGCAGGAATAAAAACTAAAGTCTCATGCATAAATATATAAACATGATAAATTGACTTCACACACATGCACACTAGGTGGTGCCCACCACAATCTTGATGACCACTTATCCTTGTCACTCGCTGGTGGTGTATCGTGATTTAAAACAACATGGTACCATATGAGCTACCTATATAGAAGACATTCGAGTATACACTATCTATTGCAATGTGTACGTATATGTATTTTATTATTTGTTCGTATGTAGTATCAACACACAAGAAAACGATATCGTAAAAAAAATTACGAATTATGTTTACTCAATATTGTTATAAATGTAGGAAGGTATAAAGTAATATATTAAAAGAAATCCACAGGAGTCCATCAGTACTGATGTCGTTTAACAAATTCTTTCAGAACAGTCCCTGGTATTTAATTTAATTTCAATAATAACACAATGGAGCTTCATTTAAAATAAATAATACTTATGTATGATACTATCTAAAATATAATAATTATAAGCTATATAAATGTTGGTAACCGCAAAATACTCTCAAACAAGGATACATTATAATTAGGATACATTTGGCGGGTGTACAAACAAATATATAATGATATAATATTTATATAAAAGTAACACATCATCTAACTCTTTCATAAACACCTCTGCACATTATATTAAATACTTAATCATTACATTTTGTTATCAAAAGTAAAAAATAAAAAATAAGTATATGTTATTATGCTTTAAATGTTCAATTTAAAGGCTTTCAAACAGGGAATAGTTGCAAGGAATTCAAACCTATTAACTATAAACATATTTTACTAGTAATCAAATTATATTAAAGATAATTTATTGATTCTACATATTTAAAATCACACCAAAAACATTCAACATCTAAGTGCCTGATTTTAATGTATGGAAGATTAAATTAAAATATTTTATAATAAATTAATAAAAATGTGAAGTGTGTCATTTAAAAAAAATTTAAACGTTAAAACGCAATTTGATTTATTTTACGACATTGACATTTAATTTTAAAAGCATATACATCTGAAGATATTTATTAATTGTTTATTTAATTTTAATAGCGCACATAATTTTACATTTATATTAAACACATAAACAATAAAAGTAACGATCACACATAGTTTTTCGAAGGATACGCTGTTTAACAGGTATAAAAACGTCACAGGTTATAATAAAATTAAATAATACAATAAAGGATAGACTGTAAAATAATTCTCAGCGGGGCGTTCGGAGTTATGAGACCTTCACTGTAGCAATGAGGCAGACTTGTTATTTTTTGATATGCAGGAGGGACATATATACATTGCAGTCAACATCTACACATTTCATTAATCTGACAAAGAAAAAAACAAAGTTTGGTCCATGTTCGAACGATTGTAATCTGAAGACCCGCAAAAATACTTAACTCCGTTCTGGACTATAAAAAATCATGTTTCATTTAATATTAGTTGTAGACAATTAAACTAAAAGGTTTATGTTATTTATAAAACAAATAACATATTTTATTAATTTCATTATAAAATTGACTGAAGAATTTTCATCTTAAGTATATTATTTATTTAATGAACAAATAGCAAAATACTTTTGTTAAACTAAAGAAAATTCAAAAATACGTATATTCTAATATTCAGTAATTATTAAATATTAAATATTGAATAAGTTTGGTTTTTATTAAATTTTAATACACAAAAATTATTTTAATAGAAAATAGCACCTTGTATTTTTATAATTACCTAAAAATTGATAAACTTTTTATACTTAAATTTTGATGTTCTGTCTTAAAATGTAAATTATTTATACGATATTTAATATTTGTTAAAACTTTTACTGTAGTAATAAACTTCATATTAAAAGTGACTTTAACTCATCCATATTATTATTAAATTGTTCTATGTAAGCATAAATCGCTTGATAAGTCACCAAACTTTTAATAGCAGCTATAAAATTTAAAAACACATTAAATATTTTGGAATTATCTTACGAAATCTAAAATAATAGGTAATATACTCAAATTACTAGTACCCACAACCTTTTTAATTTCTAATATAATCCACAAATCCCTTGTCTACCATAAAAAGACCTTCGACAGACCAAAAAACATGTGGATTACTACAACAGTGCTTAAACATCTGGTATTTTTATATTAACATAACCCTCAATATTAACAGTAAAACTACTTGTTAAGTGGTGTTATGTCTTTAAATTTGTTTACTTAATTTAATATAAAACCCAATAGATATAAAAAAATATATTAAATGACATTAAATTTATTTGTTTGTATTTTTTATTTTATTTTTCAGGTCAGACATATCGAATGGTGTATGCATTCATCGAATCAAGGTATACATTTGTATTCATTAAGGAATTTAATTAAAACTACATTTCACTATGATTCTTACGTTGTGTACATTTTTTGTGTTATTCGATCTGAATTAACACAGTTCAAGTTTTTTTTAGTGATATAAATAGCTTCGTTTTCAATAAAGTTAAAAGAACCATTTTAATATACAAAATTTGATTAATATGTGATGTGTGAAAACTAAAAGAAAATTTGCATCTTGTTAAGGAAAATATTCAATGAAACGAATTTAAGGAATTCGAATGTATTGTACTCGTCAGTGGCGTATTTACAGGGGAGTTGTCCTAAGGTAGGACCCCCAGATACCGATATTTTTACATTAATAATATGTAGAGTAAGACTCTTATACGTATTACAAATAAATATTATTCTTTAGTACCTCCAGAAAAATGCGCCACTGCTATTAATTAGCAAAGCTATTTTCTCAGGATGCCGTTTTTTGCATGGACGTGACTCATATCTAGTTAAACAAACGTGTTTTTCGATTATTTCCAATGTACTTGTTAATTATACAGATTGACCATATCTATCTCTTAAGAATATAATATAGAAGTGTACTAATTTACTTACATTCGTGCGTATGTGTCACAGATTCTGAGATAAAATGGTTAGAAGCTGCGAGGAAATGCTGCGATGTGGCCAAGTCAGATAGTTGCCAACTGTCGTGCTTAGATAAAAATGCAGAATCCAGATCAGTGCATAAGGATTGTCAAGATGAAACAGAATTTTTCGCATGCCACCAATACCAACAAGTAAGCATTAATATTTTGACTTCCTAGTTAAGGTTTTATTTATTATATTAAAAATTTAATCACGTGCTATTAATTAATCCAGTCCAATAAAATCATAATTCCAATTTGTTTTTTATTGTATCCATAATTTTATACAAGTATTTTTATTGATTTTCGACATCATTAAAAATCATTTTTCGTGGTTAAAAAATGGTTAAATAAATAAATTTTAAATATTGGATTGTATATAAAACATCACTAAAAAATTACAAAAGTAAGCAACACGAATTAAGATATCCGAATATAAATATGTTTTTCTCTTACACTAGCTAGTCGATTTTACAAATAGACGTATTAACAAAAAAGAAACTTGGCGGCCATATGTTAAATTCCCATGAAGTTTTTTATACAAGAAATAATTTAAAAATTAAATGTACAGTGTTGTATTTATTTGGTAAAGAAATAGTCATATCCTTTAATTGTTTTAATGTTGTTAATTAATGATATTGCTATAGGTTTAAATAAAATTATAAGTTATTATAATTTTTAAACGCTGATCACATTTAAATGGACTTATCATTTGAAATTTAAATATTTATAAGTCGAACTCGATTAACATAAGTGTAATAGGAATATATTTAAATAAACTATCATTTGATTAAACACTTATAAATTAAGTAATACTGAAAGAAGTCGTCAAGAATGTTAGTGTATTTATATATTTCAATAACGTTCCATATAGAAATATATTATATTAAAGTATTTTGCATTTTTAAGTCAACAGTCGATTTGAATTTATTGAACAATAATAATTGTCCATCAACTGAAATTCATTCTGTAAACAGTAAAAACACTCATTTTAAGCTCCTATTGTAATTTTTTTTCCATTTCATGTTTACTTCAGTTCCAATGGTCAGCTATGAAATCGTGTGTAGAGATTTTATACACAGGCACGCACAGCACTAAACGAACATTATAAATGTACTTGCAGTGTCCCTTATTTTATTTTTTGTATTTAACAGTATTTCTGTTTTAAACGTAGGAATTTTGTGGCTACGCACGAACTCAAGAACTAAACTATTTATATAAAATCTGATTGAATTTATTGTAAACCTTATGACTCATGATAAATCATAATAACAATAGAAATAATGTACTTTTACTCGTTGGAAATTTTTTAATAAGCTTTATTATAATAATAAAATATACATTAAGTGTTCTCATCAGCAAATTTTTTAAATTATTATTTAATAATCCATTCGACAACAAAATTATAAAAATGTATGTAAGTGTTTGTTTAATTACAAACATATATAACTTGATTAATATCAGCATATCATTATCATTAAGACTAAATTATTTAAAAATAACTTAACTTATTATTTTAACTCATTTTCACATTCTCCAATATTTCTTACCTAATAATATGTGTAATTGTTTCTTTTAGCTACGAGTATTTTAGTTAAATTAAATTAAAAAAAATTTTTTTTATTAAATTATTAAAACAACTTATTAATTTAATTAACATTAAATTAAAGTAGTTTTGAGTGTGTGAATAGTAAAACAGATTTTATCTTTAATCTGTATTAAAGGTGAAAAATACATGTTGCGATGACAGTACTGGTGATGCCACGCAATGTCAAATAGCTTGTGAAAAATTCCTAGCCAACACGCCTTCCGTTAATCAACATGCAGCTAACCAAGAGATCTTAGACATGTGCTCTGACCGTCGTGGTAGACCCTCTCGCCGTTGTTCACGCAACGTAACCACAAATAACTCTAACAACGGTCATAAATGTGAGATTAAAAGCTGTGAAATCATTCCGTTATACTTTTAATTTTACTTACGAACATTTTTTTATCAGATTTACACTGTTGTAAGTTGGCGCCAAACACACAATGCGAGGAAGCTTGTCAAGAGAGTTTACGCAAACAGTTTGATAGTGATGTTGAAGCCGTGGACACATTAGAAGGTAGAGGATGTGGACAGCCTTCGTTGGACGTATGTATACATACAAATTTTATTTACAATAATTGTAAATCATAATTGTTTTAATTAGTATAATATTTTTATAACATATTATAAGGTTAATATTTTAATTATTATGATTATAAGCCTATAGGCTATTATAGGCTACTTATAAATTATTTAAATACAATAAAATAAAGTCAATTTGTAATTTAGAAAAAATTACCTGATTTTTTATTCTAATCAGTTTCCAAATAACTTAATAGTTCCGAAATTTGGTACTAACTTACATTAATAACAAATATGGAACATAGGTATGTCTGTTTTTCGGTAAAATACCTTTCAAAGAAATAAAAAATTATGAATTTTCTTTTTTAATTTTAATCAATATAATTACTTTTAAAAAACATAGCAAAGTGAAGTTGTGACATAGTTATACCGAGTATAGATATCTGCCAGTTATTAATATCACTATCATAACAAAACACTTCAATGCTAAGCTGATAAATATTACAATCATCTAGGTCTCTTTCAAACCCTTCTTACACTTAAGTTTTTCATTGAATTTTCATTAAAAGAATAACAAAAGACAGCTATTATCTCTACTATACTCTACTAAAATTTCCGTGTTTTTAAAATGAGTTATTGAAAATTTCATTTTTTACGGTAGCCTAATTTCGAAATATTTTTCTTAAATTTTAAAATTGAGGGTTTTTTGTTGCTAATATGTTTAACTACTATTAAATTCGTGTTTTTTTTATGCATAATTCAATAAAATTGGTCCAGTGAGAGCTGATAATTTTCACAGACCGATATAAAAAAATAAAACATATAATGGTAAAATTAATATTTTCTCAGCTTCGCATCGGAGCTAAAAGCATTCATAACGTAATTAATTTCTATAGTTGCTCAAATATGAAATATCGTATTTTTTGTTTCCATCCATAATTTATATAAACAAGTACTTTATATAATTGTCATTAATTTTATCAGCTTAGTCGAGTTTTAAAATTTCATTTTAGAACTATTAGCTTCGATGTGGAGCTGAGAAATTATTAATTTTACCATGATGTGTTTATTTTTCTTTTTATTTATTTATTTTTTTGTGTCTGTCACTACTTTTTCTCAGCTCTCACTGAACCGATTTTTCTCAACAATACGTCAAAAGATCACAAATCGTATCTAGTTGAAGATATTACTCTCAAAAATTTTGCCCTCGTTCCCCATAAATAGTGAAAATCCCCCAAAAAATTATGATTTTTAGAATCGGTAAATTTCAACATTTTTTTTTTTTAAATTGCCATACATTTTTGAAAAATGAACAATTTAAAATACATCTTTTTATATTGAAACCTTAGATATTTCCCTTTCATTTGAAATAATTTTTTTGAAAATCTGACCATTTAATTTATTATAAAATACCTTATAAGAGGGTACACTAATTTTCATAAATATTATATATAACTAATTGACATAGAATATAATGTTAAACTTATTTAAATTTTTTTTTCTTTAAAGTCAAAAAAATTAATTTTAACATTTTAATTAGCTTAAATTGCCAATTTTATTAAAAAACAAATGGCATGAAAGTTTGCCTATTCAATAAAAATCATTGCATATGTCATTAATTTTTTTGCAATTTTTCCGTAATTATTTTTGAGTTAAAATTTTGCTTTTCAATAATCCACCAATTTCTTAAAATTAAACGCTATCTACAGATTTGCATCGAAGCGTTTTTTATGATAGTGATTTTAATCACTGTCATATATCATCTATACTAGTCCTAACTATGCCACGCTCACACTGTGCCGCGACCCCACTGTGCTACCGTTTTTTTTTTTCATGCCTGATTTTCATTATTATTGTATAAGCATTATAGCTGTACACCTTGCCTTTTAAATCGGTTTCTATAATTTTTTTCATTGATATGCTAATTTGTTTATATTTTAATTTGATGACATAACATTTACATAACTAGTCATAAATTACATCAAAGTAAATTCTATGAAAATATATATTGCACAATTGAAAATACACTTATTGTCAATGTATTAAAATTCATAAATAGCACTTAACCTAATAGATTTCTTCTAAAATATATAAATAAAGCATGTATACACTTTATATACATTAATTCAAAGTGATACTTATTTTCAGGATAGATTTTGGCAATGTTTTATGCAAGTGGAGCGTAATGTACCAAAAGATACAGTACTAACAGTTCCTATATCGCAGATTGAGAAGCTTGGCATGGACAGTGCAAAATTACATTGTTGTGAAAAAGCATCAACAGTTGGTTGTCGAAAACTTTGCGCAAAAACTTTTACTAACGAGTGGTCGACGTCTTGGAATGAATTAAACGCTCAATGTTTAACAGATCTCAAAGAAGACATGCTACTTAAATGTTTGGACGACGGTAAAAATCATAAGTTAATAAATAGCGAAGTAGAATTACCGATGTACATTTCTTTGATAATTATTTAATAAATCTAGAGATTATCAATTGTTATATTAAAACTCATTATAAACTGTAGGTAACAAATTGTTACTAAATTTCCATAATGTAATTCAAATACTAATGTACGTAAGTATCATAAAGTATGTAACTAACAAATATTTCAATGTATTTTATGATAAAATATTTAT
This sequence comes from Daktulosphaira vitifoliae, assembly GCF_025091365.1. Classification (NCBI taxonomy): domain Eukaryota; kingdom Metazoa; phylum Arthropoda; class Insecta; order Hemiptera; family Phylloxeridae; genus Daktulosphaira; species Daktulosphaira vitifoliae. The sequence continues at coordinate 27,422,667 of NW_026099576.1, forward strand.
AAATTGATAATAATTATTCTTCTATAGTTAAATGTCCGCCGATTTGCAATAATGTTCAATATTTATTTCACACAATTTAGAACCAGTTTAGATTCCTACATGGTTCGTTAGCGACATTAATCTCATAATAAAACAAAAAATTCCTTTTTATGAAGAATCTTGTAAAATATATTTACTCATTCATTATGAGATGAAGTANCCGCCGATTTGCAATAATGTTCAATATTTATTTCACACAATTTAGAACCAGTATTCCTACATGGTTCGTTAGCGAAATTAATCTCATAATAAAACAAAAAATTCCTTTTTATGAAGAATCTTGTAAAATATATTTACTCATTCATTATGAGATGAAGTATTGGTAGTTCGCCATTTACTTAGCTTAAAGATGTTTTGCTCAATACCTCTAGACTTTTGATCTTACATTTTATCAATTTGTGATCAATTAGTATTAGATAAATCAAAATTATTATACTACTAAAAACTTATGATAAATAAAATAGATTTATCATTTTATCATCTTTTTCGAACCTTAAAGTTGTAGCTGTAAGTATTTTACGATGGTGTAGTGCATTGTTCCACTAAAAAGCTGGCGTTGTAGAAACATGTGTACATGTACATAAAGTTCGAATTAATTTTTTACTATACTAATTTAATAATATATTGTTATGTTTAATAAACTTGATAACTTATCATATTAATATTAATTTTGAATAGGTAGACATAATTTCACATTTAATATTCAGACTTAAATAAAAAATGTTTTTTTTTTTAATTTTAATAGTTGTTTTATCAAAAAATTCCATTATGGTTAATCATTCTTACGTATTTAATCTTTCAGTGGAGGAACCATGTGACTTGGGGTGTGAAGGCTTAAACTATTGCACGGTATTTAACAATCGCCCGACTGAGCTATTTAGGAATTGTTTACCGCAAACAGATGACGCCGCCCACTATGATGTTACCTTGTGGAAGCAAAGTGGTACAATTACACTTTTTGATCGACAATTGCCATTAAAAAACATAACCCGTTGTATGCCTGAAACATGGAAGGCTGTAGCTTGTGTATTACAGATTAGACCATGCACAAGAGAATCACATGTCAACAAAATATGCAGGTTATTAGACAAAACAATTAAATTTTTTTCATTACAATTTATTTTTGAAAAATACGTAGTTTAAGTACTAAAATATTTCCAGACATAGTTTTTTAGTAAAGTTAACTTTACTTTACTTTACTTAATAACTATTAAACAAGATTGTTTCGTTTAAAATTATGACTTATAAATATGTTTTATATTTATATAAAAAAAAACAGTAACAGTTTAATAAAATTATTGTATAAATACACAATGGTTGCCATTTGAAAGTTGTTGCCAATATGTGTGCGTTCTTTATGTCTACTCACAAAATTTGTTTCATTGAAATGTATTTTTACGGGACCAAGGGATTTTAGGAAACATTTGTGATTATGGTATTTTATATTTATTCATCTTGAAATGTTTTTGTACAAGTGTAATAATAATATTTAAATGACCGTTCACTTTCTTCTCGTGTCTAATATAAAATAGATAGATAACTATTTTATAAATTAATTTTTAATATCTTAATAGAATATAGATTTAAAAAACGTATTGTTTTTTTGTTACAGAGACGACTGTTTAGAACTATTAAGCAATTGCTTAGATTGGACTAGGATGTCTCCAGGTTTGACAGCTAACTCACTATGTGCCAAACTGTCACCAGAAAGTGGTCCTTGTGTTTCGTTGAAGACATACTCTGAATATGTTCCAGATCCTCCTGCTCCACCATATCATCAAACAGCAGTTGCCCAAGTGACTGCACCGTGCAAACGCAACCCTTGCTCAACTGGGATGGTCTGTCTGGTAAACCGTGGATGCCGTATAGGTCACTCATGCAAACCATATCGTTGTATCCCAGGTTGCAAAGTAGGCGAAGTGTCTCATTTTTTAATCCCCGAAGACTCCTATGCTCGCATCCCCATCTACAATGGTCAGAGGGGTTGTGTAAAAGTGTGTCAATGTACTAAAAAAGGTATTGACAAATGTCAGCTAATGCCGTGTTCACAAATGCTACCTTGTTGGCTGGCCGGTAAGCAAATTGGTAAGTTTTCAACTTGGTCAAAACGTGTCAAATTAATTAATAACGTAAACGTACACTTATCTGACGAATAATTTTCTTTTAAGATTTAAAAAAATTTTTTTCATCGCATTTAGTAAATATTTATTTAAAAAAAAATTAATCAGTCAAATTTTTTACCTACTACTAGTTTTAACTTTTATTAAAATAAATCGATAAATTAAAAATAGTATCATTGTATTTTGTTTTCATAAAATTAATTTAATATAATTTATTATTATTTAAAGATCACGGAACAACATTTAAAATGGACTGTAATACTTGCAACTGTTTTGCGGGTGATATTATTTGTACAAAGAAACAATGTGAACAAACTACAAATGCAGTGTCCTTATATAGACACACTGGTTTACCCTGTAACTGTGCTCCTCATCACGTCCCTGTATGTGGAAACAACGGCAACACATATCCTAATTCGTGTTTAGCAATGTAAGTGTTACTTTTCTTTGCAAATATAACTGAATAATTATAATTTTTATAAAAAATTTAATAAAACTATTTTTCCACAGATGTGCTGGTCTATTTGACATTGACTTGAAGTTTGGACCCTGCTTAACAAATGATCCCTGTGCTGATCACACGTGTAAATCAAACGAGAAGTGCATTCCGACTCGCCAAGTCTGTCTATCAACATTAAAAAAATATTGTCCTCAGTACAAATGTGGTGAGTTATCTGTTCGCAATTTTTTTTTATTATTATATGTATATTAATTAAGCGCACTCTACTTATATAACTCGAATCTATATATTTTTTAATTAGTTCTCAATGAAGATTCATGTAAAGATACACATAAGAGTCCAGTGTGTGACACAGACGACGAAGAACACGAAAGTATATGCCACTTATTACAAGCTAGTAAGACTTTGGCTTACCACGGCCCTTGTTTGGTAAGTTGTCTTTTGTACTTATGTTAATTATTTATTTGACCATACATATTTATCTACTAGCTACCAAATAATAATAAAATATACTAGTAATCTATCTCTTATAATTTTCTAGGTAGGATGTAACTCTTCTGGAACAGTTTGCGGTGTGGATGGTAATACTTATCCATCAGAATGTTCGGCTTTCGCTGAATCTATAAGCGTTGATTATGCCGGACCTTGTATGTCTAGTGGTTTCATCAGTTATAATGGAAGACCGTACTGTTCTAAGAGAGTAGTTGAATGTCCTAGATTACCTGAGCAAGGATGTTTGGGCATCACGCCGCCTGGTTCCTGTTGTCCCAAGTGTGCCGGTGCTCTTCGTGTTATGTTCAGGTCAATATAAAATTATAAATTTAAAATTAACTTCGGATACCGTATAAACTTACCTTACCTAGTATAATACTGATTAAAATGTTGAATGAACGTTTTTAGTTCCTTTCAGTTTTACAATTTAATATATTTTGCACTCTCGTACTTCACTAACATAATTTTTGAAATTGCGGTAGAAATGTTAATTTTTATTTTAATTTACAGTCAAAAACAAGTTGACAGAGTCGTACACACATTGAAAAATAAATCTACTTCAAATGTTTTGAGCATGAAGTCTGTATTAAAAGCACTAGATAGACACGTTCAAGTAGCCGAATGCACCGTCCGAGGCCATCTTACTGTTTACCAAGATTTATTGGTATTGATTGAATCCAATTTACGGCATCCAACACGTTTGCAATTGGAAGCTTGCGCTTGTGAAGCAGAAAAGTTGTCAACGCTAATGGAAATGTCCAGTCCTCGAATAGTGTCTGATCTAAGCTTAAGTATTTTAATATCGGCCAGTCCCGTCCACGAAATTATAACAAACAACTTTGCAATGCAAACGGCTACTGTTAACGTAACTTTATTACTTGTGTCTTTAATTACTACATTTCTACATAGAATTTAAAAACTGACTGAATATAACAATTTTTTATTATATATATATATATATAAGTTAATTTCAATTTTATTTTTGTTATTCTAACGTTTTGTACAAATCAATGCGATGTCTGTGATAACTTTTGTCGGTATACAAAGTATACATTTTTATGCAAAAAAAATATTATATTATAAAAATAAATATTAATAATTATTTACAACACACAATGAGTTCCAACATTATTATTATATTTTCACTGACTCCTTAAATAATTTGGGTAGATGAATAATATTCTAATCTGCAGATAATATTGTTCATATATCAGCCCTACAATTTAACTAATTAGAGTGACAGGAACCAAAATTATATTTTGAATAGTGATTGGGTTTTTAAATACTGATTCAGCCGTTAATCACGACAATTTGTTAAAATATCAAACATTTTATCTATTGAGATCATATTCTTAAAATTTTAAAAATTTCCGTTTCCACGTAATTATAATAAATCATTTAAAAAAGTGAAGTTAATAGAATCAGTAATTATAGATTTTTTTAACTTTTTCTATTTTATATCTTATTATATAATAGAACAAGGAAAAAACGCTTTTCTGGAAAAATTACTTAGCGTGCTCGCCCGCGAGCGTTTTAAAAATTCGACCGTTTTTGAGAAAAACGCTCGCTAACGACAGCGTTTTACGACTTAAGGTTTGAAATTTTCATCAGACCCGCCTAATTACATTCCTGAGATCTGATAAAAAAATCAATTCAATCCGTTCAGTTTTCACCGTTTTACGAACTTTTTTTTTTTTCGTCTACGCGCATGGTTTTAATATGCGCATTGACTCATTTCTGCTTATACGTTTATTTAGAACCTTAATTGTATGGTGTAATATGTATTTTTATTAGAACACTATTTTGTATTCGTACAAAGTACTACATATATATATATTTTATCGAGGAATATTATATGTTACATATAAATTTCGAGACTGTTATAATTATATAAGTTTCTACTTTCATTATCAGAACAGTACATTATTAATAACATTTTTTTTCTCATATATGATGTATGAGTCTATGAGTTTATCGTTTAAATTGGGATCCATCTATGAAAATTATGCTGTCCAACGTTAAAACGCAGTTACCAATATTTTTATCAAAATTAAATTTTTTACACAGTCCCACGTATAATATCCTGCTGAATTTTTTTGTAATTATTCTATAATATAAACACAATTATTATAATTAGAATATTAATAATTTTTGTGTATACCAGAGGAGTATTTAAGGGAGATATAGGCCCCCCTTGAACTAGCAATATCAATATTTTTTTAGGCAACTTCTAATAAATAAGGACCTAATGTCCTTATTTTTCATCATTACTTTGATTTTTAATAAAGATATTGTAAGAAACAGGAAAATTATCAAATATGATTTTAAAAGTCAATAAGAATCTAAATTTATGTCATTTTATAACCCTCGAACAAAACCCCGAAATAAAGTAACTCTTCTTTTTTACTCAATACTCACCAAACTACCATTTACCCGTTATTTTGAGTTATGATAGTATTAATAAAGTATCCCATAGATGATGTTTTACTTTTTATAAAGCTAGAACTTGTAGCATGGTCGGTATCAACAACTATTTGCTGATTTTTTCGGATATTGAAAGCTAGAAAAAAGTTAATCTAGTTTTAGTTGAAAATTAGGTGTAAATTTTATTAGATAATAAGTAATGCATAATAAAACCTATGAATTGGAAATTATCTCGTAAGGGAATAGTTATTAAAAATAAATTATATTTAATTTAGCACAATACTTATTTTAATATAATGCTATGTAATATTTTTTTAATAAATTGTAATTATGCTCAAATTAATAAATATAGATTACATAATAATACTGCAGTAATTATTGAGAAGCCTCGGCATATAAATTTATGTTAGAAGATACATTATTATAAATTTAGGAGAAAATATAAGAACCATGGAATACAAAACGCCAATTGAAAGATTTGACAACATTATGTTATAAACAAACTGGTATCTAACAAAACTGTAATAGTTATTACTATTTCAATGGATACAAAAGCATTTATTACATATTTCGATTTTATTTGTAAACTGAATAATTATTACAACTATTATATATTAAAGAAAAAAATAATGGATGTTATTGTGTATTTCATATAGCCATTTGTAGAAAAATGTATGATATTTTAATGACTTTTTTGTTTATAATTAGCTTAAAGTGATTAGAAAAATTTATCAATTCAAAAATGTTATTTTTGCCTCTCAATTTTTGAATTTATAAATACGCTTTCATTAATATAAGTCTTAATAGTGAATTTATAAAATAGCTTTCAAAAATTGTCCTGCCTTTCCCAAATTTTAAGACTGAGTTTTAAATACTGAGCAGTGGCTGAAATCACTGTCAAATTTCTCTTCGATGATATTTATTTTTGTATAAATAATTAAATTTGACTTTTCTTCTTTTTTCTCGCCTTAATCCCAACTCCTTGGGGTCGGCCAAAGAATTAAATTGGATTAAAAATTTTTTTTAAGCTACCAGAACGAAGTTATGGATAAACAATAATAAATAATTCGACAATAAATACTTTAAAATATTAGAAATTAATAATTTTAAGTGTTTGTATGGAGAAAGCTGCTTAAGCTACTTTTTATTTGATTCAGAGATTTTTCAATTTTTAAGGGTAATATCTGCAACTAAATACGAATTGTAATGATTTGACGTATCATTAAAAAAAAATCAAGTGATGGTTGGGAAAATAAATGGCAGTCAAAAAAAAAACCACATAGTAAAATAATATTAACATGAATAAGAAATTTCTTTACAAGAGGAGGGACTACAGTGATGGGATCCTTGATATTTATTGAAGTTATTGAATCTAAATGAGATAAAAATAAATCAAATGATTTAAAAAATGTTTTCTAACTCAAAAAGAATTAAGGAAAAAATGCAAAAGTTAAATTTTAGCCATAGGCCGATTCGAACGATATAAGTGTTACCGATTCGGCAATTGTTCGTCGCTTTCTTGGTTTAATAAAATTTAGCAATTTAAGCTAATTCAAATTTTAAAGTTACTTTTTCGACTTAAAAGAAGGGGAAAAAAATAAAAACGTTTAACTTTAAATTCTATGTCAATCAAATTATATAATATACATGAAGGTCAGTGTATTCCCCTTATAAGATATTTTAAAATAAAATAAAATACTTCTTCTTCTTCTTCCTCGCCTTTATCCCAACTACTTGAGGTCGGCCACCCTTATTCTAAACTTCTACTTGACACGATCTCCCACATCATCTACGCTCACATCAGCTGTCCTCATATCGCATTCAATAGCATCCCTCCATAAAAAGGTGTTACTAGTAGTTTTTATAATAAATAATACATCTAAATTAAGTCCTACTAAGTTCCAAATGTATATGAATATTAAATGTATTAATTTATATTATTTATTATACATTTGTTTTTACAATATAGTTATTATTTTAAAATTAACTTAATCAATAATAATAGCATTTATTATAAATATTAACTCCATAAATAATTTGTTGTTTATCATGAGAATTATATATAAGAATAAAATTTGTTTTATTTTTACATAAACATGCCCAAATGTTTAAATATTTACTAAAATACAATAAATACGATCATAATGCATCATAGGAACAAATATGTTTTTGTTGTAATAACTTATTATTCTCATTCACGACTTTAAAAACAAAAGTATTCATATTGTACATTCACTATCAACGGATAAACTGTAATACAATCTAAATTGCACCCTTAATTAGCTTGACTCATTTAAAAAAAATGTTTATACACATTGCTATTGAAACATGTGCTCACCATTCCAACGCCACTATTTAAATTACTTGCATTATAACATGTTGTATTAACTTAATTTGACTACCTGCATTAAATCAAGTCGGAAATACATTTTATCATGATGGACGATTTAGAAATGGATAATAAAGACCGAAATAAAATATTAACAAATGTTAAAGGAGTCAACTTAGCAAAACGACAGATCTATTTAGAATTTTCAGAATTCAGTCCGGCACAAATAAAGAAAATTGAAGAAATATTTAATATGTAAGCACTTCATTGTAGTTTATTATTATACATAATTTTTAATTATAAATTGTTTATTTTTGCAACTAAATTATCCATATATCCAATATTTTATTTTAATATTAATTCAACGCAAAGACAGCTATTTTAAAGTATTACAGTTTTTAAAAATATTATAATTACATATTTGAATAATTCGAAATAACCATACGTTCGTGCACTGTATAATTAACAAAATTTAATTATTTAATAAGTTAAAATTTCAACAGAACTTAAAGTGATTTTTTATTCTAACAAATTATTTTAATTATTTAGGTATGATTCAAATAAGGATGGATATTTATGCAAAAATGAATTAAAACATATGATGATAAAACGACGCGTTCCTTGGACAGAAAATTCTATAAATCAGTTAATAGATGATGTCGATAACGACCACGATGGAAAATTAACTTTTAGAGAGGTCTATGATTTTATATATTAAATTTCAAAATATATTCATTATCATTAAAATTACGTTATTTATTATTGGTAGTTATTCAGTACCAAAACAGTAAAATACAATATTTTTTTAAAGTCATAAATAATGTTTGTATAATCTTAGTTTAATCAATAAATGATAGCCATAAGAATAATAATTTTATAGCTAAATTAATTAATGCTTTATTTTACTACAGTTTCTCATGACAAATAGAAAAACATTAGAGTATGTACAGCGAACATTAGCTAAACAAGAAAAAGTTGATTTTAGCCAAGTAGGAATAAAAGGCGTTAAGGAATTTTTTGAAGCAAAGGCAAGTTTGGTAACTATATAAATAATTTTTTATAGGATAAAATGGGGTAATTATTATTGAATTCGTTTAGATAACTGCACTAGTTTTTATATCGAACTTACATAAAATACGATAGCAACACATATAAGAACCTAAACTTTCAATTTAAAATAAAATCTGCTAAATATTCCTAGAGAAAAAATTAATTTACGAATACCCCAGTCATTTATTGCTACCTTATTTCCTATTAATAAATATAAAAAAATGTTATTTTTTTAAATATAAGTTTAAATATAAATAATTAAAATTATTGGTTTTACTTTGTGTAGTGTTATTATTTTCAAAATGTTCAGGCATTAATATTTAAGTATTATAACAGATATTATTATTAAAGAAAATTGATTTTATAAAAAAAAAAAAATACCTTAATATACAGGGTGTTCAGTAAGTCAGGAAACAGGTTTCTATTGTTCTCATTGTTACAAACAATGAGAAAAATAGAAACCCGTTTCCTGACTTACTGAACATCTGTATAGCACACAATATGTAGTATTATTATTTTATCAACCATTATTTTTCAATTAGTTAAATAATTTTTTTTAATAATATAAAAAAGTATTTAAGATGATAGCATATCGATCTATATTAATAATTTTAATTATTATAATTTTTTAATTTAAAGTATTTAAAATATTTTTAAATATATAAAAAAATATAGTATCATTATATTTTTTCAATAGTCAAATCACATACAAGTTAAAAATTATTAGATATTTAATGAATTTTAATTACAAGAATTAAATAATTGAAAAAAAATTTTTTTTTACAGGCCAAGTTTTTGAAATGACAAAAATATTAAGTATAGCAACATTTTATGAAGTTATAACAGAATAATTATTTGTTACTTTGCTTAAAAAAAAAGAAAAATAATGTTATAAATATAATCTTATGAATTATTCTAAAATTCTATATATTTTTACATCAAATAAAGGTGTGGCATAAGTAATTATCTTTTTGAAAAATTTTTTTTTAAATATATTCATTAAAATCTCTCATTTGATTTTGGAAAATTACATTTAACACAGATAACATCTAGATTTCCAATTTCCCTCTTAAGATCCTTAAACATGAATCATCTAGATTTTTTTTATGGTAATATGTTAAATCAAAATATTAAGTGAAGAAACCACAAACTATTGCAACACTTAAAACATAAAATGAATGTTGATCAGTGACATTACCAGAGATATCCGAGGCTCAGTGATTATCAGCTTATATGCCTATATGCCGAAACTTCAAGGGTTATATGCTAAATATAATTATTCATCATTAAATTTGAATTAAGAAATTAGAAATTAAAATAATTTGAGATATGATTCATTTTTATCTGAGTTAACTCATTATCATAAAGATATATTATTTTTTGCCACACCTGGTTGTACATCTAATATCAAATAAAACTTAGGTATTACTATACAAAATTATCAACAAAATGTATACACATAATAATTGAATTTTAAAAATGAAATAATTATACATACCATAAGGAATAATTTTTGAATAACATTTTAATCCAATAAATATGTTATTAAAAAATACATGCTTAGTACATATTAAAAACAAAATATTTTATCTTAAGATTCAAATATAGAATAAATATGAACTTACATTTACGGTTTCACTTAAAAATTATTTAAAATTGTACAAACATTATTCTAAAAACTAAATTCTCTTGACTAATTTTCACTTTTGGAATAATAAAATATTTAAATCATAACATTTATTCAATTAAATTTTTTTATACTTTACTAAAATATAAAATATACTGTACTAAAATTTAGGTTTGTAGCATTAAAAATATCTTTAAAAAATGTTATGTTTTATAAGTAAAATGTAGTTAGTGTGTAATACTTGAACCTATTGGAAAATTAAATTGTTTATTTTATTTGCTTCTCTAGTTATAGCTAATCCATCAAATTGGACTGTTAGTTCTCTATTTGGTTGAACTTCATTCAATCTTATTTGCTCAATGTTATTAAAACATGGCTGGTAGTAATCACTAAGTTTAGGTTCAAGTGTTTTTTCAATATTTACTTTTCTTATTGTTTGTCTTGGTAATTGATTAAGATTACTATGTAATCCAATGTCAACTAAATTGGAGTAATCATACACTTCTTCATTTAAAGGAAAATTTACTGATTTCAGTCCAACCTAGTTATATAAATTATATATTAGATCGTATTCAATTTATCATAAACCATTTGATTACTCACAAAATTAATTCAATATTAAAAAAAATTATAATATTTTTTAATTATATATATATATTTTTATTTATCAGCCATAGATTACTTTTTAAAAGTTAATTATCTCTTTTAAAGTAATTCATCTCTTATAACTTATAGGAATACCAACTAAATTTTTATAAACGGAAACATACGTTTATAACTAACATAAAATAGAAACTATCTAATTAAGAAAATAACTGGTATAAGAACTTTTGACTCATTATTTTTGAAATTATTAGTATGTAAAATATAGACTGGAGATAAAACATAGTTGCTGCTTTTTTTTATCATGAACAGTTTTCAACTACAATCATTCACTCTTCTAGATATAAAAATGAGAATAACTTCTGAAGTATTGGACCAAAAGTCATTATTGAGCAGTCATTTTCTTAATTAGATCATTTTTTATTTTATAATATAATTTAATATGTATGTTGCCATTTAAAAAATAAAGTTGACAACCCTATAAATTATAAGGGATGGTTCTAAAAAATAATGAATAGCTAATAAATTAAGAAATATATCTAAAAATATATTATAATATATAAGAAACATATTCATACTTTTTTACTTTTTTCAATATTGTATTTATTTTGCAAGGAATCGAATGATTTATGATAAATCAATCACATTATACACTTCTACTAAATATTACATAAAAAACAGAAAACTTACTTGACTTGCTGTTAATTTTAATTTTGAATTATCATTTTTTATAGAAAGTTGTTTTATTTTACTTTCTGTTTGGATAACTGACGAATAAAGAGTTGGCTGTGGTTTGTAGGACTTATATACATTTTCATTACTCTTAAGATGTTTCTTTTTTCGATGACTCATAGTTTTAAGTATAGTACATTAAATTCAAGAAGATTAATTATTCAAGTTTACAAATATAATTAATATAATTTCAAACAAACATATAGAATAAATAAGAGTTCTAAAAAATAAATTTATATGTTCATAATAATTATAAAAAATTATGATAACAGAAAACATGTAGCTTACAGTGTTACCTCAAGTAATATTTTATAATAGTGCTATTTAAAAATTTTTAATTGAATTTTGTGTGTAAATGATTTATGTAATCATTTTTCATATTACTTTGGATCTGTTGTTTATTCAATGAATACTACATAGAATATATTTTTATATCAGTCTGCTATTGCTTTTGCATATATAAAATATTTAACACCTACACTTTAAATCTATACCAACGTTTAATTATTATTGCTTTTATAAGATTGTCTATAAAATATTACTTGTATTTCCAGTCAGTGATCAAGATTAGCTAGCTATGGGGTAGACGGCGACGGACGTTGTGACTGAACCTAAGTTGCTAAAAATAATTAGGAAACCAACAGTTTGTTTACTTTTCTGATATCCGTATTTTAGATTTATTATTGATTGACTATGCCCATACAGTAATAATATGATATTAACAAAATCAACAATAACGAGTTGTGTATACTATGTTATTCGTATCGTATTAAGAATTTGTTTTTTAGTTGCACTTTTATTCTTAAAAATTTATTTATTTATTCTAAATTTATTTTATAATAGTCAAGAATAACTATAAAATGATAGCCCAGTGAGGTCATGGCATAAGAAACTTCGATGCAAATTTACAGATATGTTTAATTTTAAGAAATTTGTGGATCATTTCAAAAGAGCTGCTATATCCTTATTTATATTCAGATTAGTAGACCTTAGATTTATAAGTATAATATATTCTAATTGTAGTAATTAAATTTAATATGAAATTGATTTTCAATCATTTAATATTGTAATTTTTATAGAGAAATAAACGAGGTTTAACCCTTGTACCTCAAGTGTGGAATACATAAATGCTACCAACACAACAACTGTACATTTCTTATGTTGATGAATAAGAAGTACAATTTAAGATAATTAAAAACTTCAAGTTGTTTTCTCAACTTGGCCAAAAATTTTAAATAAATTTAACATTACACTCTATGTGCAATTATATTCATAATAAAAAAAATAAAAAAAGTCGCCTAGTTGTACATTTTTCAAAAAGTAATAAATGTAAAATTGAAATTAAAAAAAGAGAATTTCAAAATTAATGTTTTTTTGTTGGGTGAAAAAGTGTACCTAACCTTTTTTTTATGAATTGAAAAACGTACAATATTCAAAAAATTATATATATAACATTGTTCGATATATAAATAAGTGCTCATACTTAAATAAACGGCTGCCGCCACTAATCCAACCGAAATACTTGTGTCAGCTATTTTATTTACTTTTGTCAATTCTCATTTTGTGTGTTTGTACTCTACCGCCGAAACATTTGAATATGCGTTGAACTAATTGTATAAAAATACAAAATGTTTTAAATAATTAAAGATGATGGTGCTCATTAAAAATCTACACGATATATATTGATAAATACGCTATAATTTTGTTCAAATTTTACTAAAATTAATATCAAAGTCCTACTATTTTCATTATAAAAGATAAAGTTGCCCTATCGGTTAATTGCAATTTTTACGTTATTGTAATTTTGAGGTTTTTTTCTTAAGTTCTAAATTAAAGGATTTCTTTTTGGTAATGAATTAGAACTTTCATGGATACATATAAAAAAAAAAAACATAGTATAACAAAATATTAAATTTACAATTTTTTTTTTTACATTGGTGAGAAAGTAAAAAAAACGAAATATTTTCAGTGAAAACATATTAATAAAATAAAGTAAGATGATAAAATAAATTATTATTCCATTTTATTATTTTTTATTATTATTTAATTATTATTCAATTTTTTATAGTATAGTCAACCCCGAAAATTATCCTATTTAGTGATCTAAGGCAATATATGAGATACATAAATTATTTTGTTTTATATAGGTATTTTTAAAGGATAATAAAATTTTCTCTTATATTTTTAGTAAAATATTCGTAATTTGTATAAACTAGATTTCATCCTGAAAGTTTAAATTCGGTAGATACATATAAAATAAATGAAATTCTATTAATATTATACATCTAAGATCAAGTACACACGTAAAAAAGATCAGTTTTACATCTTTTAATTTCCCGAACATAATATGCTACAGTGGTGGTGGCGCTCTTTCACATGTTAGGTAGTCAAAGATGGTTCTTGGTTAAGCCAATGATGGACGGGACGGGTTTTATGACAGGCTTGCCACAGAGACCAGACACTACCATAAGAAAAAATCTCGTTTGCGCCCTTGGGACTGAATCCGGGACCTCGTACACTGAAACATATATTTTGACTAACTAGGCCAGGCCTACCTAAGAGATCATGTACACGTAAAATATAAAAATATTCAAGCAAAGAATTTAGGTATACTATACGATTTACATTCTCTACGTAGTTTTCTGTAAACTTATTTCCTTTATTTTTATCCTTGTTCAATAGACGATGAAATTGGGTAATAAACTACACAATCCATGATTATGCAAAAGAAAAAAATGGAGTCCCGAAAGAAATTTCGAAATTCGTAAAATAAGGACCACCCTATTATACATATTAGAGTTTGCTTAAAGAAACTAAGAGAATTAAAAATTAAAGGTTGACTACAATTTATATAAAAGAAAATATATTTAAAAGATTTGGCGCCATTTTTTTGTATCCCAATACCCGCTTTTAATAGACTACTATATGACGACTTTGTAACTGTGTATGTCTTCATTATTGGATACAAACTTAATAATTATTATTAGTAATAATTTGCTATGACAATAATAATAAAATTGAATATTAACTATTAATCTGTTAAGCGCAACTTGATTTTTAAAATATTTGCAATATTTCGATTATTAATTTTTCATATTTATTATTGTTGTGTTTTTAAGGAATGACACGGACCGCGTTGTTCTCTATACACAGAGCCCCGCGACCCGTGACACCTGTATCAACCGCCGCCATTCTACGTGCATATGGTAGTTTGACTGACTAACACCGCGTGCGATACGCCACGGTACAAAGTCCAGCAAGTGCCGCACGTCCATCTACGACCCGCCGCAAATACACGTTAAGTCATCTCCGTGACACCGCTTTGACCGCATCGCCGACAGTACAGCACCGGACACACCGATACGACATATATTGTTTTCTTTGGATACCTACTTAAGTACGTCAATCGTCTACTTGCTTACTGTGGTTATTTGTTTTACCTTTTTATTTTCGATATAAAGTTCTGTTCAGTGACAAATAAAACATTAGATTATTCTGAACCAAAAACAACGTGTTGTGTTTTCTTTTTGTTATTTTCCTAATATTACAACACCCCACGAGTGCGGCAGGATAAAAAAACCCGCATCAACTGGCTCCCCGGCAAGGATTACAAACCGGTCTTAATTTGGATTAACTTTGATTAAGGTAAGAAAACCATTTGCTGACTTGTCTGTAATTTATTTTACTTTTTATATAAGAGACAGCTAGGTTTACTTAGCCGCCCTGTGCTTCGAGTTATTTCAGTCACAGTCCGCTGGTGACAGCAGCGAATTCCCCGCTCGGTTATAGATAAATTTTCAATAGCGCAACAATTGTAGAATTCCACTTCGCTAGTTATTTTTAACATTAACAAGTAGATTATCCAGTTGTTGCCCAACCATTCCTTATCGCGTGCGCGAGACGACGCCGCTGATTCACATTACATTGCAACGACAGCGATAGACAGGTAGTGCACAATACACTCCGTATCAACGCGTTCGATATAGCATTAACAACCGAGCCCATAAAACCGTTTGTATTATTATTTCCGACCTTCGAAATTATAAATATTATAGTAACGTCATCCCCATACAAAACCCATTATCTTAGTGCTATACTATATCAGTATCACAACAACAACAATAATAATACAAACGGCCGGCATTGTTGACGTTCATACGCGAGCACATAACGCGTATTCTCGAGACCGACGGTATTGTATTTCCGAATAACAAAAACAAACAAGCGCTTGCGTTTTATTTATTTATTTTTGTTCATTCTCGCGAAATACGATAAAGAACGTTCACGATGTCAGGTAAAACATTGTCTCAGATGAATCGTCGGGAACTATTGCGCGAGTGCGCTTATAGACAGCTAAATGGGCCCACAACGAAAAGCGATATGCTAGCCGTGTTAGAAAATAACTTACGCAGCGAAGGGCTAGACCCATCGAACGCGATTTTACCCGAACGCCCGCCGCTTCACTATGAGACACTCGAGACGGAACGCGAGTCACGGATAGACGACGCCCCCGCGCTATGCCGGACCGTCGTCCCCCCGACACACGCGGATCAACCGGTTAACCTGGCGCTAGAGGAATCCGAAACAGGGTCTCTACACGAGTGGTCCCAGGCAACCGGCCGTCCCAACGGATGTGTGAACGCAGCGTATACAGATGACATGTATACGGTACGTTCAATATCCCACGCAACGGAGGAGATAGGCGCGTTAAGGCAGAGCTTACGCGATGTATCTTTGAACACACGCATGGAAGCGCGCATGTCAGAAGTAGAGAGAGCACTGTCCCGCATTACGCAGGAGATTCGGTCCCTCTCACACACAATTACAAGTCGCGATTTAAACAACGAGTCCATGCTAAATCCGTTCGCCACCGCACAAATGACGCGAGGAACAGCCGACACAAATCGTACTGATCGCGCGCACTTGCCAGAACAAAACCGCGTAACGTTTGGGCCGAGTAGCATGACCCAGAATAACGCGGCTTTACAACAACGTTTGACGGAGATCGAAGAGCGCGAGGCGCGCAATATACAACGATTAGCCGGCCAGACCACGCGCGCGTCTCCAACACTACCTCGAGCGAACACGCACGAAGCAACTTTCAATTCAGACGCGCGCCCACAACACACGGGACATTTCGGGTCAAACACATTTGTACCACCGACACGCGATTTGTCACCGTCCCCATCAACCCGTTCATATACACATTCGGCGACTGTACCGTATAATAATCCGCCTGTTTTACGTCCTCCGTCTCCTGAGTTCACGGGGAAATATGAGGAGGACCCGAGGGAATTTCTAGAGCAGCTAGAAAACCTCCTGACACAATCCGGTATCCATTACGATCTGTGGGTGAGAACCGGGGTACAGTTTTTAAGGGACACGGCATTTACTTGGTGGGAGTCCATTAAGTTGAACAACATGTCCTGGCGCCAATTTTCAAGGGAGTTTCTCGTGGCGTTCGATAATAATAGCATCCAAGCCGAGCTAGAAAACGAACTCATGACATCACAACAGGGACCCAATCAGCGTATGACGGAATTTATTATAGATAAACAACGTTTAGCGATGCGCGCCCGCCCCAGTTGTTCCGAGCAGCAGATCGTGGATCGTGTAGTTAGTCTTTTACGCGACGAATATTACGGCAACGTGAAAATGCGAAGTCCGCGTACTCTAGACGATTTGCGCGTAATCGCGAACGATCTCGACAGGCCCTTACGCACGGGTAGGCTAAAAACCAACTTAAAGCCGTACGTACCGCCTCCTGCGCCTCCCCAACCACCGCAAGTTTTTCGACAGCGGGCGAGCGCGCCTAACGCGGAACGCCCCCCCCGACCCTGCCGATATTGCGGAGCAGACCACTGGCACAGCAGTTGCCCTAATAGGCCGACTGTTTCGGGAAACGGGCAACAGCCACGGAGAAATTAGTCCGCTCTTCTGGCTTAAAGACACAATTCCATACGGCAACAAACAAGCACACCACACAACGCGCAGCGCGAATAACTAATTCGTTCATTAGCGATAGCGAAAGCGAGCGCGTTCCTCTCGGCCAAAATGATGAAATTTTTAACGACCTTCCACCTCACTTCGCCCGTTCACCGGGCCCTCAACCTCGACTACAGCCCCTCGCACACAACGCAGGACAAGCTGTAGCCTCTTTAAATTCACTCACCGCACCCCCCACCCACAGTGAGGGGCACAATGCGGTCCTCAAGGTTTTTAAAAATATTAGTCATACGGCCGAGAAAACAAAAGTCCCCGTGTTATACGATGATAGCGCGAGTCGCTTTGTTTTCTTTTTGTTATTTTCCTAATATTACAACGCCCCACGAGTGCGGCAGGATAAAAAAACCCGCATCAGGAAAAATATCATTGTTTATTAATAATTTTACGTGTTTCAATTATTTTTTATTAAAACTTAAAATACAAAGAGGAAAAAATTTTTTATTTAGGTCATATGAAAACACAAATTACTGGAGCAAAATTATTACCAAAGATAGATTATTTTTTAGTATCACATAGTAATATGTGAAGTATTAAAATGGATTTTAATAAAAGTTCATAATTTATATCGTATTATATACATATATTTTTCTAATTTAATGAATTTTTGAATTCATATTTATTACATCGGGAGCATAACAAAGAGTGTACATCAATTTTTTTAAGTTTTCAGTAAAATTTTGATTTAAAACTTACGATTAATTTAAGTTTTTTTAATATCCAAGTAATTACGTTAATAGTAATACAATTATTATCAATAGTTATTTATGTTGATATAATTTATAAAACAATGTTAGTAAGGTATAAATGATAATATAACTTAAATTTATTTTTTACAAATTATAATAAATAAGAACCAATCCACAAATCAGTAATGTTAAGCAATTAAAATTTTATTTTGTGTTTTTACATTAAATATTTTATGTATTTATTTATATAGTAAATACATAAAATATTTGATAATGAAATATATAGATTAAATATATAGATACGCGGGTACGTATTTCAAAAACAATGTTATAATTATCAACGCTAAACATTTGATTTTTGAGTTAAATATTTTTAATATTATTTGGTATTAAATTAATATTATTAATATAAAATATTTACTTAAAATTGAATAATTAATTAAGTGAAATGTTTTTAAAAATACTGACAAATAACTTTTGATTAAATCTATGAATAAAAAATTTACATTATTTTAATGTAACTTAATTTAATTAAGTAAACTTTATAGTGATTAGAAAGCGAGCTTAATGTACTTTAAATCAGTAAAATTTAAAAAGTTAGAATATTTTAACTGCATATTTATTATTATAATATTTAATGAACTATGACAAAGAAGTGAAAAATCTATGTATTAAATTCTATATTTAAAAATTATTAATGAATCTAAGTCATGTAATTTATATAGTCTTCCATAATCTAGGCTTTTATGGAATGTACATTTATTCTGAATATTAACATTTTAAAGTTAAAATTAATTTTTCAAATATAAGTATTCGGTATTTTAAAAATTTATAATATATTTAGGAATATTTACAAAAAAAATTACAATATAAAATGTGATTATTTAAAAATTTTAGCATCAAATTAGATTTTCATAGGTTGAGTCATTTAACTTCTTAAATAAATAAAATAATAATAATTTAACATTTCATTTAAAGATTCAATAAGCGTTTCTTAAGGTATTTGAAAAGGCATTTTACCTAAGTATGCTTGTTACGTACGAGGCAGCTAGACCGTAGGACGGCTAGTTGTGCACCGCACTAGAATGCCGTTTTACCTTAAATCTGTTTAAAAAGCGTTATTAATGGTGTGAGTGGGTCACCTAGGAGATGACGGCTAACTATACATCCAATAAGTAAACGAGAGTAGACAATAATTAAATAACAAATAATCACATATATTAAAAATTCCTCAGAGAGTATCTTAAATTTAAGGGGTAACGGGGGGTCCTTAAATATTAGTGGCTGGCGAAGCGGCATAAAACAATATAATTAATCTCAATTAAAACAAACAATAAATAATATTAAAAAATAATATAAAACTCATCTGAACAGATGAAGTTGTTGATAGTGATGAGTGGACTGTATGAGATCTTGTGGTAATGATGTCGAACATTTGAGTATGACGAGTCAGAGTGTAAATCTAGGCACGTAATGGCAGATGAGAACAGACTATGGTAATGATAATGTTTAGTGATGGTCAGGGCTCAATCACTAGTGGCGTACAAGGGCACGTAAACTTTGAGCACAAGGGTGCAATAAACAAATAAAGAATAACGGCGTACAATGGCCGAACAATGACACAAAAAACAATTGATTGACTGACTTACGACGATGAACTGTACACGGATGACAATTGACACGGAAGTCATCGATTTGCCGTACTGGATGTGCAAAGAGGTGAGTGATGCAAGACGTTGGAGATCAGCTGTCAGACGATATAATATAATCAACGATGTTTGTAACAACTGATCAACTAGATCCTTCTAAAGGCGTTCTGTACCATTCAATGCTTATATTGAAGCCAATTTGATTATCTATCTAACCATTACTGATTTTTTAGCTTCGATGCGAAGCTGAGAAGGTATTAATTTTACCATGATGTGTTAATTTTTTTTTTTTTTTGTGTCTGTCACTACTTTTTCTCAGCTCTCACTGGACCGATTTCTTTTAACAATACGTCAAAAGATCACAAATTGTATCTAGTTGAAGACATTACCCTTAAAAATTTAAAAATTTTCCCTCGTTCCCCGCAAATGGGGGAAATATCCAAAAAAATTACAAATTTAAAAATCGACAAATTTTGTCATTTTTTTCACTTTTTTTTCTTAAAACTTCCATAACTTTTTCAAAAATCAACAAATCAACATAATTTTTTTTTAAACTAAAACCTTAGATATTTTCCTTTCATTTGATATAATTTTTTTGAAAATTTAACACTTAACCTGCTCATGGGGGGGGATTTAAAATTGCAACTTTTTTACAAAAACTAACTTTTTCAACTTAATTTTTGAAAATGTTCCGGAAATACTGCGTCCTTTAAACATATATCAAATTAAAGCTTATTTTATGTACTATAAAATGAAAAAAAAAAATTTGTCCCGACACTTTATCTTCTGCATGTAAACGGTTGCCGTAGTTAAAAAAACACTATTTTTGTGTTAAAATTTTCGATTTTCAATTTTTAATTTTCAACTTAAAAATGCTATAACTTTTCGAAAAATGCATGTATCAGCACAATTTTTTTTTTTCTAAATACATTATAAGTACATCTTCCATTTGACATACTTTTTATTAAAATTAGACAATTTCCCCTTATATAGGGGGGGTTCAAACTTTGAAACATTGTATAAAAAATAGAACTTTTTCAACTGAACTTTTGAAAATGTTCCGGAAATACTGCGTCCTTTAAACATATATCAAATTAAAGCTTTTTTTATGTACTATAAAATGAAAAAAAAAAATTTGTCCCGACACCTTATCTTCTATGTGCAAATGGCTGTCGAAATTATAAAAAAAATGTAATATTTGCGATAAAAATCACCTTTTATAACGATGTTTTTTGTACTTAAAACTGCCATAACTTTTTCAAATATTAACTAATCAAAATAATATTTCTTTATATTGAAACCTTAGGTAATTTTCTTTCATTTGATATCATTTTTTTTTGAAAATCTAACACTTATTCTGCTCACAGGGGGGATTTAAAATAGCAACTTTTTTACAAAAACTAACTTTTTCAACTTAATTTTTGAAAATGTTCCGGAAATACTGCGTCCTTTAAACATATATCAAATTAAAGCTTATTTTATGTACTACTAAATGAAAAAAAAAAATTTGTCCCGACGACCTATCTTCTATGCGCAAAAGGCTACCGTATTTAAAAATATGCTATTTTTTATTAAAATTCTAGGTTTTGTATTTTATTTTATTTTAAAATATTTTATTAGGGGAATAAACTGACTTTCATGAATATTATATAATTTCATTGACATAGAATAAAGTTCATAAGACATATGATATTATACTTATTAACATTTTTTACTTTTTTAAAGTCGAAAAAGTAATTTTTAAATTTGAGTTAGCTTAAATAGCCAATTTTATCATGCAACAAAAATCAACGAATAGTTGCCGAATGGGTAACACCTTGATCTTTAACGCCTAGGGTACGAGGTTCAAATCCGTTTGTGGCTTCTAAAATTTTGCATTTTTTTTTTGAGTTAGAATAGAATTTTCAAATCATTTGATATTTATCTCATTTAGATTCAATAATTTCAATAAATATAAAGGATCTTATCACTATAGTCTCCCCTCGTGAGAAGAAATTGATATTCATGTTAATATTATTTTACTATGTGGTTCTTTTTCTGGCTACGATTTATTTTGCCAACCCTCACTAGACCTACTTTTTTCAACGATACGTCAAATGATTCATTTAA
The DNA here is from genome assembly GCF_025091365.1 of Daktulosphaira vitifoliae. NCBI lineage: Eukaryota > Metazoa > Arthropoda > Insecta > Hemiptera > Phylloxeridae > Daktulosphaira > Daktulosphaira vitifoliae. Next base: position 27,444,993 of record NW_026099576.1, read on the forward strand.
GTTTATGATATTTAAGTTAATGATTAGTTTAAGTTATTACTCTTAAAAATCAAAAAAATATTCCTTATTCAAATAAAAAGTAGCTTAACTAGATTTGTCCATACAAACAATTAAAATCATTAATTTTTAATATTCTTAAATTATTTATTGTCGAATTAAATTTGATATGATAAAAGTATTCAACTACAAAAGTAAATAATTTTACTTTATAATTTATTAATTTTTTAACTCTATTTCTGTGTGCTACTACCAGTCTATAATATGCCAAATTTTTTAGTAATATTTTGCTATATAAATCATAAATTTAAAAAAAAAATGATTTTTAGTTTCACCTGAAGTTAACGATGGAGTTTTACAATTATAATTATATTTTTGATAATATGCTCAATTGAGTAAATCTTTTTAACTACTTTGGTTTGATTGGTTCATTTAATTAAAGTAAATTATTAAAATTAATTAAGTTCTGAATATTTCAATTGCAGAATTTTTTTAAACACCAAAAGTTATTAGGATATGATTACTATTCTTTCTATTTCAGTTATCTATTACGATAAAAATGTAAAAAAATCGAATTTTTCTGACAAATGTACTGTAATTAGTAATTATAAAATTTCCAGATTGCATATTAATCTTAAAAATTTCATTTTTTTCAATTTAATAATGTCAATTTCAAACTTGCAAGTTGAACTATAAGTTATGGTAACAAATTCATTTTTTAGCTTCGATGCGAAGCTGAGAAGGTATTTTTCATTAAAACTTTCACTTTAAAAGACAATAAAAAATAGGTTCAAAATGATTACCTTTAACATATTAAAAATCAAAATCAGTATTAATTTAATACAATTTTTTTTGTTCTTAATTATTTTTTTTTATATGTAAATACTTATTTTTTAATAATAAGTAATAATATTAAAACTTAGAAGTAATAGAAAAAGTTTAATTGCACATTTGAAAACATCACGAAAAGTTTATTTAGAAAAGTATATTTTTTTTCTGATGAAAGTTCCTTTTGTTTAGTGTATTTATTCATAAGTAACAAAATTTTTTTATTAAAAAGTATTGCATAAATTCCTTTAAATTTGTATACGCATTAAAAGTATATGAATATACAACTCCTTTTTATTTTTATAATATCTCCGTAAAAATTACAATATTATATTATTGAATACCACTTTCATACTCAATTTAATTACTGTAATTATTATGTATTCATATATTATAGTTATAAATCGGGGTAAAATTAAGGGAATAAGTGTTATTGTTGTTTTTGAAATAATCTACCAATTTCATTTTTTTCTATTTAATAATATTTATTTCAAACTTGCAAGTTGAGTTAAAAGTTATGGTAATAAATTCATTTTTTTTTTATTAAAACTTTCACTTTAAAGAACAAAAAGAAGTAGGTTCAAAATGATTACTTTTAACATATTAAAAATCAATAATAATTTGAAAATAATTAATTATAAAAATTATATAATATATAATTAAAATAATTACTAATCTGGATATAATTAAGGAAATAGGAGTTGATGTTGGGTTGGGTTGGTTACATTTTTAACTTTATAATGCTATAACTCATTGAAAAGTGTACGAATCAACACAATTTTTTTATGAGAAATAATATTTTTTAATAATCCCTTTTTCATTCGACATACTTTATCTTAATCAGGGTATTAATAAGAAACTAGCAGATAATGTAGCTTTTGTAATTATCCACCAATTTCTTAGAATTAAACACTATCTACTGATTTGCATCGAAGCGTTTCTTATGATAGTGATTTTAATCACTGTCAGATTAAATCTATACTGGACCCAACTATGCAACATCCCCACTATGCCGCGACCCCACTGTGCTGGGTTTTTTCATAAACTTTTGAAGTTAACAAAAATTTGACTTTTTATATCTTGTAATATCTATATCCATATAAAAATCAAAAAAGTAAAAGAAGCATATTATATTATAATACAAAAATATTAATTCTCATATATTGTTATATACTATTTTTGTACAAAAGTACGCAAAATAATGTTTAATTTCATATAAATTTATTTGAAATAAAAAAAAATTTATTTTTGAAAAATATTGGACTAGCCAGGTTTCTTTATTGAATGTTTAAGTTAAAATTATGTTTTATTTCAAATGCAGTGTTTATTTAACTTTACTAAAAGATGTATGAATAATTGATTAAGCAAAAATAAATAATCCTGAACGGTTTATTTCTACTACCAACAATAATTAACAAACCAAAAAATTATTATTTTTAACTGACTAAAGATAGCTAAAAGAGCGAGTAGAACTAAAAAAGATAAGATAAGGAACGAACATATAAGAGTGAATATAGATGTAGCTTCAATTATGAATGAAGCTTAAAATAGATTTAATAAAAGAGAGAAAATAGATTTAGATTTTATGAGAAGAGAGGAATCTGTAGCTGTGAGAACAGTTATGGAAATTAATGTTGAAAGAAGAAGGTGTAGAAGAAAACCAAAAAAGAGATAGAGGTATGTTATGGAATGCGATATGATGACGGCTAATGTGGGAGATTGTGTTAAGTACAAATTTAGGCTAAGGATGGTCGACCCCAAGTAGTTGGGATAACTAAAAATTAACAATTTAATATGAGAATTTAATTTTCCCAAAATTTACTTCTTGTGAACACTGTTTTTTACTTATTTAAAACCCATGAATCTTTTACCAACAAATGGAGAATGTGGAATTAGCGTAGATAGGTAGTGAAACTGAATTTTTCCTCGAAAAAATGTTTCAAAGGAAGTAATAAATTATACCGATTTGTTTATTTCAAAGAGTATTAAGTTGGGTTGGCTCAAAGAAGGTTAGTAGTAAACTGTATCAAGTTACTTTTCTTACCTAAAAAAGGTTTATATGTAATAAATTACAATTATAATGTTTTATATGCTTTAGTTAGCCATAATATTATTCTTATACAAAATTAATTGAAATTTTGAACTACACATTAGCAGCCTGTAGACGCTGCTATAACATAATGCATACGGTCTATTAATAAATTTGTGTCAAGTAAATGTAAGCATTTAAAATAAATTTCATTTTCCTAAAATTTAAATTAATAAACCAAAAAAAGTATAAAAAAAGATTTTAGAGAAACCTTTGTTGTATTTACTTGAACATTACCTAAGTGCTGAGTTTGATCTGCCTGGTATAACAGTGCAATTGCAATTTTCTGAAAATGGAATTCAAATTAATATCAACAATGAGAACAATAGAACACTCTATATAATATTCTGAATGTAACAATTAACAAAGTTTTTGTTAATTAAAAATTATAATTAAAACATATATATATAACATTCTATAGTTACAAATAATCTTATCATATTAAACCGATTTAAAAAAATCTTTTGATATAGTTAATTATAGATTGTTGATAATGAAATTGCATTAATATTTTTAAAGTGGATTGCTAAAGTACTGAAATATGTTATCTGAAGAATTTATTGCTTTTTCAGATATACTTCAAGGCTCTCATTTGAGCATGCTATTTTGTATTATTTTTATTAACGATTTAATGATTTTGTTTTTTCCTTCTATTTTAGGTAATGACACTAAGATTTATTATTTGCTGATGATACAAAAATTTATGTTTAAGTCCGCTCTTATGATGATTGTTAATTTTTACAGGCTAATTTAAACTAATTTAATGTCATATTTTATCGCTTGTTCGTAATAGTAGTTTAATAATTTATAATTATAATATTTCGAGTATTTAATTAAAAAGAGTTTTCAGTTAGAGATATGAGTATTTATTTTAGTTCTGATTTGATATTTATTTTTCATATACTATTAATAAATTATTTAAAATGCTTGGTTTTTCAAATATAAATATAGTTCAATTTAAAAATAAAAATTGCACAAAATCTTTATATTGCTCTTTGGTTTATTCTCATTGAGAGTTTGGTTCTTTTATTTGGTCTCCTAACTACACAACCCCTATTTCAAAATTTGAGAATTTTCAGTATAAATTTTGAAAAATACTAACTTTTAAGATGAAATGACATATTTTCAGGGATTTTTTTATATTATAACGGACTTAATTGGCCTTGATACGAGTGAAATCAGGCATAAATTAGAAGATATTATGTTCTTATAAGTTTTAATATTGATTGTTCTGAACTACCAATGTTCTAAACTAAATTCCAGACTAAATTTCTTATCTTAGTTCATATTACCAGAACTAAACTCAACTCTTTATTTTATGTTCCTAAATTGAAAATTAATTTAGCAACTGTATCTTTTTTCTTTAGAGATTTGACACTAGCCAATTTAGTATGTATTGTGATTTTTTTGATACGTTTCGTGATCGTTTTCAAAATAATATTTTTATTATAGATCTACTTTTAATTCTTAAACTTTCGCATAGTGGATTATTTTTAGTGAATATTATTTAGTAATAGTCATATTATTCAATGATTTGTAATATTTTTGTAATGTTAATTATTGTAATGAATATTATTTACGAATATAAACAATATATAATTTATGTTGTAACGTGACAAAATATGAGTTTTATAATATAGATAGATTTACTGTTTTGCTTTGCTAATGGGCGCGCGTACGTTATATCCGGCCGAGTAATCAGAAAACTGTACTGTTGCTGTCAAGGTGAACGCTATACACACAATATTCTTTATCAGTTTAATAATCGTTCCCTATATGACACATACACTGGCCACCACTGTCAATATCGGTATAATTTTAATATTGTTCATGCTTTAATCTGTTTTATATTTTGTAAATTGTTAAGCCGATACCCTCTCCCAAACGTAATCGTCATCGTCGTTATGGCTCGCCCAGTGTGTAAGAAACCTATGTGCTCTCTTCCCTTTGAACGACCGTCGTGGTATTTTGGCTGTGTGCGTACAGCCAACATTATTTTGTTTTTTTTCGTGTGCGTTTTTCATTTTAATAATGTATTAATTCAACAAGGCGTCGGCCATTTCCGGGGCCGAGATCCCCATCTTAGGACGAGTCCCATCCGGGACTGGGTATCGTATTTTATTTGATTTAATATATTGTTTTGAGCCTTTTTCTGTTTTAAATTTATTTTTTTTATGAGCTGTATATAATTTTAGCTATAATTAATAAATACAAGGTTATTGGTCAGTGGTGTGTCATGTATATTTAATACGTATTTTCCCGCAGTGCCCAAGTACGGTCCGGCCGGCCGGCCAGATTACAAAAATTATCCGCCGCGCCCGGAGTACACGGACTTGTTCCGATGCGGAAGACACTTCACGTGTAATATTTAAAAGTTGTAGGTTAATTTTTTTTGTCTTAATAATTGTTTTTTTTTTTCNTTTTTTTCCCTTTAAATCATTTTCTCTAGTTTTAAGGTAACGGTCTTCGACATACTAAAGTATGTCCACCACTGATGACATCAAATAAACCTATTCTGTTTTATTTACAAGGTATCAGCGTACTATAGTCTACAACAATACTTTATATCTTAGTATATATAAACATATAATTTTTTCTATATTATTAGAATATATAAATATCATTATTTAAATATTATTATTATTATAATATTATTTGATATTATTGGTTTTCTTATTATTTTTTTTAAATCCACTTATGGTCCGGGTGTTGTTTCTTTTTATGATCAAGACCCTCGCTTAAGTGGTTGGCGACCCGATTTCCTTTTGCAAGGGAGCCATGAGGGTGGCGACTTCACAATCCATTACGTGGCCCAAGTCGTCACCTCTCAATGTGTTAAATAACTTAAATAAAGCATCACAATTTATAGTTTAAATCTCTAAGATTGTGAGATCTTGAAAAATAAATTCTATGTTTTAAGGCCATAATATTTAACAATAAGTTTTTTAGATTGCTAGGTGATCTACACCGATGTAGATTATAAATTATATTGAAAAGTAAACATTCCCACATTTCTAACAATCAATAGGGTCTATTTGACCTTTGTGTTCTGCTTCTTTTTTAATAGAAGAATCATGATGCATTTTTTCAAAATACTACCTTTATGTTTATAACTGAACACCCTGTATAAATACAAAGGCATCTTTGTTGAGCTGAATTAACTATTTATAAACTACACAAAAAATCAGCAGCAGCAGGTAAATATATTGAAAATTGTAAAAATGTGTTAAGGGTACTAATAAATAGTGCCAGTACGCACACTTTTATTCTGATCATAATCTATTTAGAACGGTTCATTGTAACATTTTAACGATGAATCATACGTAACACATACTGATTTGATTATATTAAAACCTGAAAGTGAATATTTAAAGCCATATAGAGAAATATAATATTTTTTAAATAAAAAACCATTTTTAATAAAAGCAAACATCTATTTACCCTAAAATACAATTCTAGTGAAAATAGTAGTCGCTAAACGTAATTAAATAAAGAAGTATATCAGACATGTATTTAGAGGCGGTATACTAAGGTAATTGCCCCCGGTGTCATTATTTTAGCAGTATTAAAATTTTAAAATTTTAAAAATTTAAAAATTATTAGTTTTAATTTTAGTTATGTAAACTTAATAGTTCATTAATTTAAATTATACGCTATCACTTTTTCTTATGATGATAGAGATTGTGGAATATGAGCAGAAATTTTGTATGAAAATTTTTCATTCATGTGTTAAACATACTTGTTAATTTTAAAATGAAATGATAGTGTTAAAAAAATGAGAATGATAATATAAATAACTTAAACAATACACTATCAGAAATAGAAATAAATAAAAAATGTACGAATTGGTATAATCTTATTAGCCTTACGCAGTTATTTTAGTCTACCGTAATAAAAATTTATTTTTAAAATCTAGAATACCTATGTATGTATTTTTGGGTAGAATGGGGTAAATAATTTTTAGTATGCGCTTTTTAATCACCGAAAGGACCAAAAATTACTCTATTTTATTAAAACAATCATAACTAAAAAAAAAAAATTTTAATGTTTTTTTTATTATTTATAACTTTTACCTTAATAAAATTGAAAAAAATTACAACGAAAGACCTTTTTTTCATTAAAATAACTATAACAACAATAATCGTAATAAATAGCAACCGATTTAACTAGATATTTTATATTTTGTTTAAGCTATTTACTAGAATTGAGTTTTCATAATTATTTTAATACTTTAAGTAGATTTTAAAATGAGGTTTAAGAGCTCCTAAAATTTACTTTTACACTACTTAGTGTGTCTAGGATTGAAATTTAGGACAGGCTCAATTATGGTTATTATAATTTGGACTTATAGTACAGGCGCTCGTAAGTAAAAATCAATTGAAACCAAATAAAGCTATATATGTTACGTTTTAATTTCAATTGTAAACAATAAATAATATAATTATTTAATTAAGATAAAACATGATTTGTGGAACGGCGTTGATCTATTAAATATTTGTTTGCTAAAAATTAAAAATTTTGATAAATATAGCAAAAAGCAGCTACCACCACTTTTTAGAATGTAGTATACTTATTGCTATAGGTGATATCATGTTGGTAACATTTGTTCACAGTTTAAAACACTAAAAAAGAGAGAAAAAGAGAAACAGTGTTTATGGATTCCCCACTATTTCGCTTCGTATTACTTTTCACGAACATCAGATTTTTACTAAACGTCTACACAACGATTCTACAGCATTTGTTATGGCACCCCTGTTGAGTTATGTCCTCTGCTCGCTCTTTATACTTGGAAATTTTCAACGTAGTAACGAGAGGGTCAGAGCTGTCTAACAAACTCAGTGCAGCATCTTCCATTTTCTGTTACGTTCAATGAGTTGGCGGGAAGGTCTACGTTCCTTTGTTAATCGTTTTTATATTCTAAATCCATCTTAAGGTAAGCATTTGTATTTTTTTTATTTGACATCTGTAAACATTATTTACGTGTAATTATGTTACCTTTTATGGTACACATGATTTGAAATTGTTCGTGAATTTATAAATTTAATTCGGTGTATCCATATTTTTTACATAATTACGCTTACTTACGCTATTAACTTTATGTATGAATTAAATTATTTGTTTATATTTTTATAATTTATTTTATATTAATTATTTTGTTAGGTACGTTATTAATTTTTTACGTTATTGCGTAAAGAATATAAATGTAGGTGATCACATATTTTAAGAAAAACTAATTCATGTATATTAAATATATTTATATTTTTTTCGTGTAATCACGTTTGTCTTTTAAATACAGTTAAAATTTGAGATCTCACAATAGGAAGAATATGTATAATTATATTCTTTAAATATACTGTTATATTATTAATACCTCATGTTGTACTTTTTGTTTTTAATTAAATTAGTTTTATGCTTTTTGTGATCGAGGCCTGCTATTAGATTAAGTACACCATTCTACTAACTAATAAGACCTTTTTCTGAATGAAGATTACATATAACAAATTTCTTTACACGCTAGGCTTTTGAAAGCATTGAAATATATTATTGTATTTTGTAGTAATATTCTGATTACGCCATCTAATTTTTAGGATTTTGGTAATTTTAAAATATTACTTTAAAATCTCTAGTGTGATGAAAATAATTAAATTGGAGATCTGGTATAAACTGATCGTAAATATTAATTTGTTTGTGTGTCGTATATTTAATAAACTAATTTCAAAATGATTAAATATTATTTATTAATCATTTTTATAAAAAATGTATTATTATTTATTTTAATTGATATCAATTACTTTGTTAAAAATTTGAGATGATAAGTATAATTTTAGTATTTGCTAAAAAATTGATTATATAAATCAATTAATTGTTTAAGTGATGTTTGATCTTTGAATTTTAACCCTTAGGAATGATTTCATCTTGTCTACTTTACTAGAAAAATAAATATTAAAATTATCTCTGTTGAATTATTCTCAATTTTTTCTTTTAATTTCACATTAATAGTATTAACATGATTTAATCTAGAAAAATACAGTATTTAGAAGCAATTTATGATATTTTATATCATTGTTATTATAATCTTTAATTTTGCTATTTTTACAATGAATATTTAATTAATATATATTTAATTTAGTTTCCTAGAATTATTTAATTTCAATAATTAGCAAACTCTTGTTGATTAAATAAGTAAACCCAGTACTTTTTAATACAATTATTTTTATTACTGGCTGTTATATTAACTATATTATTTTATTTTGTGAATGATACTATCAATAAAACATATTTGCTTAATTATTACTTTACTCCTCCTAAATACTACTATGTTATCAAGATAAATATATATAGCAAACAGAATTTTAACTTCTAGCTATAAACTGTTATGAGCATATAACAACTATAAATTGCAAAGGTTAACTACATTACCTAAACTCGTATCACTTGAGTATTATCCTATGAGGTGTTCAAAATCTCATCAGATATATTGTAGCTCTAATTACTTCAATTTTTATTTATGTACGGTATCATTCTAGTTAGTTTAAAAACTAGATTTCAACTATAAATAATTAAATTAAAATGAAAAATAATATTTACACAGGATAATAAATTAATTTATCAAGTTACATTTTACATTACATACTACTTATGTCTTTTAAATATTTTAGTTTTATATTAAAAACAACTTAGAAATCTATAGTACATTAATGAGGAAAGTATATAAATTATATTAATTGTATATTCTAATTATTTCAATTGACTGTTTTCTAATTAAAATGGCTAATAAAACCTTATGTAATGTAATAAGGCAGTTTTCACTCAATGTACATTGTGTAAGCTTGTTCCTACTTATTTAAAAGATTTTTAAAATTATGTGTTTATTAAGTTGGCTACTGATATCATAGTATTCTTATTCTATTTATCACTTTGCCTAATCATTTCAATGTTGTTATGGGAAGTTTAATAAATAGGTGGGCTGTATTTAGCTTGCATATATAGAAAGTTATGTCGCTAATACGCACCAAAATTAACAATTCATATATGAAATTACAAATGACTTGTTCTAGGCTAGCATGTACAGAAAGTCATGCCGCTAGATATATTAAATATTTGCAAGATAATAGTCTTGCCTCAATAGCATTTAATATGATAATACAAGACATATTGGTTGTGAATAGAAGCTTAGAAATATTCTGAAAATCAGTAGTTGCCAATTTTATAAATTATTTTTTCTTTAATCATTAAATTAAAAAAAAAACTAAGAAATGTTTCAATAAAGATGACAGTCATTTTCTTATTTATTTATATAATTGGGTTTTCTTGACATATGCATTAATGTACTATTGTTAAATTTGCTTTATTTTATAATGTATTATAATAGTGAATACATTATTTTATAATCATAAGTAACATTTAATATAAGCTTTAATTAAGTAAAAGTGATTATTTAACTTCATAATATAGTAAATAATAAATTAAATGACACTTTAATTGTTCATGTACTATGTATCTTTTGCAAAAACTTATAGTAGTTGATAAATTTGTAAATGTTTCTTAAAAAATTATAAAATAAACAAAATTCATATTTTTTAGACTAGTTCTTGTGTATATTGTACAATGGGTTGTTAATATAATTTTAATTTTTAGAATTACTGTAGTTTTCTGGTCTTCCCTACTGTGACATTCTAAATTAGTTAAATTAACGTTATTGGTTTTCAATTTCGAGTATACTTTTTAATAGTCTAATGCATCATAATTTGTTGGGAGTAGTGTATTTTCAACTTGATAAGAGTAATGGTAATGAATATACTTCTATATGATAAAATGAAATCATTCTGAAGAGTTACACTTATTAAAATTTTAAACTTATTAAAATAAGTTTCATTAAGTAAACTTAATGATTTTATAAGAAAGATGGCGAAAAAAATTATACTTTTCACAGTTTGTGTTATTTATTTTGACATAATTAAATGTGTTTGGTCATTTCATGAATAAAGTTTTGACTATAAATATTGTGCAATAATAGTGACTGTTTTGTGAATATATATGAATGATCTGGGATTTAATTTTTTTTCTTGAGATTATCAATTTGATATGAAATGTTTTTTATATCCATTGATGGAGAAAATTCTGTAGTTATCCTTTTGTTCATGACAAAAATTAACAAATTACATCTGTAAATATTTTCATGTAAGTTAGTTTAACAACACAGAAAAGAAATGATAAGTATCACATATTATCAATTAGTAGAATTTGTTTAAAAAATGTTTAAATTAACAGTTTTTCAATTAAAAGCTTTACTACATTATCACTCAATTTACTTGACAATGTATTATGCTTTTTCATCTCTATATTGCTAATTAGTTAATTTTGTTACCCTTAAAATTAATGCTTAACTATAGCTATTATTATTATGTATTATAAAAAATTATATAGAAACATAAGAAGGGTGAATGTATCAGACTTATTCTAAATGTATTATTAGCTCAGGGTTGGTGTACACTTTTACAATGTTTGAAAGACATGTAATTATTTAATATATAGTTGTCGACTGTTGCCGTCGCCCATCGTTATCGACAGCTGCCGCCGTATATACAGATGATCATAATTACACAATCGTCATAATTATTACTTATTATGTTTATAGTTTATGCCTATAGTTTTTTTTCTTTACTGTTTTATAATTAAGTATTTAGGTAATACATGTAATTTTAGTATGAAATTAAAACTAAAAAATAAACACATTTCATATTTACAAAAAATACTTATATGTTTCAACAGCTTTAAAAATAAAATTATTCATACATTAATACAGTTTTGAAAAAAAATTCAAATCATATTTACAAAAATTATTCATATAGGTATTTAGACAGTATAAAAAAAATGAAATCATATTAAATGACTTATACATAGGGAATACAGTCTCTCGAGATTGGTAGTTTTGTTTGTTTATTTATTTTTGCGAATAATCACAATATTTGAATAAATTAGGGAAAAAATAATGAGAATTGTAGGTATTATGAAGTAAACATTTATTTGTACAAATTTTTTCAATAAACTTTCATGTATTCAACATTTTAGTAAATTTTGACGTATCTATAATCAAAAGAGAAATGAAATAAACGACCAGTCGTCTTTTCTAATATCAAACAAAAGTCTTAATAAAACAGTTCTTTTATAACGAAACAACTAGAAATCAAAAACTAAAATGAATCTCATTAATTAAGTTGATTTGACTAGATATTATTATTTATTATCAATCAAAGAAAACTAATCTTACTCAGAGAACTATTAGAAATGAATTAACAAAATATACCAGTCAAATGTAAGGCTTGTACAGTTCACATCATATGCCATTACGAGTTATTTTGGAAGTAGCTTCTCAAAAAGCAAAAAATGTCCAAAAAATCATCTCCTAAACGACTTCTTATCTTGCTGGCCAGATAATCGCCTGCTGAGAACACTTTTTCGTATTCGACGCTAGTTGGAATCACAGATTTTAGGCAGTCATCCACGAACTGTAAAAGTTCTCCTTTTGAGCCTTCGGACTCGTATAAATTCATTTCCTTTTTGATTAATGACTCCAGAGAATTTGTAGTTAGTTTTCTGTCTCTAGGTTCTTTGAACACAGCAATCAATGTTTTCTGAAGTTCTTCTTGCAATGAAATACTCTTGTGTTTGCGTGTCTCAGAAAAAGATGAAAGCGGTTCATTATCGTTACACTTATCATCAAATCTAGCAATATCATTAGTGGTGGCAGCTGATGTTGATGCGATCGACCAAGTTGGATCTGAATTTGTCTGTGTCTGTGAATTAGTCAGACAGTGTTGCAAATGCAAGCGCTCTATAAGTGATTTAATTTCAGTTCGAACCACATTTTTCGGTGGCAATTTAAAGGTTTCGCAAACTCTACTTGGTACTTAGATGGATCTCTTATATATAACAAGTATGCTGTCAAATTCGTCCGACGCTCAATAATGCGCTTTCTCAAGGAGCAAGCTAGTTTTTCTGCCAATGGAGTTTTCAGCTCTTCCAGTTTAGGAATCGTAAACCTAAGTGTTGTTTCTGCGATAGTCAAGTCAGTATCTCGACGACATAACACCTCCACAGCAACTTTTACAGGTTGCAATGCCGCCTTGTCTAAGTTCACTAAAACCGCATGTTCTTCCGCACTCAAAGAGTAGTACGGATCAGCTTCCAGGCCTAGGTCGATCAAAGCTTTGCTGACACAGCTTGATTCTATTAAATGTAGAAATCATGTCTAAGCTGGACCATCGAATTTTACAATCAAGTTGTAACTTTATATCTTTTCCAAATTTTTGCTTTACGTATATTTGCAGAGTATCAGTTTTAGTAGGTGATCATTAAAAAAGTTTCACCAATTTCTTAACTTTCTCAATAATACCTTCATATTCTGCATCTAAGTCTACTTCTATTCTGGGCATAGGACATTAAAAAACATCATCTTCTGAGTCTGAGCCTATATTATATATTTCGTCCATTTCAGAAGATATCTCATCGTCGTTTTCTTCATTTTCAGATTCTATCACAGGTTCCTTAACATCAGTTTGTTTTTTGTAAATAGTATGTATTATGCCAAGTTGAATTCCATGGGCATAGCAGAGCTGATGTGTAGGTGATATTAATAATAATTTTTTTCCAGAATAAGGCCAAATTTGGTTAATTTTGTTTTCAAAATACTGACACCACTTTTAGCAGGCATACTTCCAAAGAGGCGAATCAGCCCCAAGTTCCAAAACCCAGCCCTGCCGTTTAAAATGTGTACATTCACATTCATATATCGCTTGTTCATA
>NW_026099576.1:27458887-27479764 GCF_025091365.1 Daktulosphaira vitifoliae
TAGAAGAAGTCCACTCATCAAATGTTAGCGTAAATATGATCATTCTCCTTCAGCTGTGCCAGTTCACGCATTATTTTCATTTTCAGTGTCATGCCGTAATTCATAATTATAAGTTTAATTGTGTTTGGGGACTTCGGCAGTTTGTGTCCCGAAGAATTGAAGAGATCTCGCATCTTAGGAGGTACAGAAAACACGGAAAGGCAGTCTATCTTTAGCAACCATTCTTGATATTTTTTTCTTCAAGTATCTTCAATTGGGTGGAAGTGATCGGTAATTTTTTTTCCTTTACATTCTTGCTGGTGGCGCTGTTGCCGACGATTCTGAAGATTTTGGACTGAAATTCGATGTGGATGCGCGGATGCTGTTACTACTTCCATACTTTGATTAGAAGACCCACTATTAGATGATGCTGGCGGTAACATCGGCGGTGATATAGCTTGCACCTTGCTCACTTCTACCACATTCTTCGTTTTCGTGTCAATTTTATGAATTAATTTCAAATGCACATCATGATGTGAGCTACGCGGAGATCGATCTTTTGTTTTAAGAATCTTACAGAGTTTGCATTTAGCACTCAATCCATTTTCCGCTCTTAAAAAGTATTTCCATACTTCCAACACACTCGTATAATCATTATAAACATTATTCGCATACATCGTTGGTTCGTTATTCCATTTGTCGTAAATCACAGAAGAGACTTTCGGCATAAATACCCACAAAAATACTGGAACACAATCAACTCAATCAAGCACGTTGACAACAAATATTGCTAGTAAACAAAAGCACGCGGACGCCGCATGCCGATTTAATTTTCGACCAATCGCACGCACGCAATCAGGTATAGCGCGCAGGCGCGCTTCGAATGAGACGTTTTTATGCTCGAGTTCAATCTCGTTAAACTCGCGAGGTCTTGCGAGAACGAGATTGCATTCCCTAGTCATTTATACAAAGATTCAAGTCAGTATTATTCACTATCTGAATCCGTTTCATATGATGTGTCTCCAGTGATGGTCAACAACCAATCTAAAGTCTCTGTGGACAACATCTCGTCTATAATATTGTCGACTTCATAAAATTCTTTTTCTTCTATTTCGGTGTGGCTTATTAAATTTTTCCACAAAAATGGGAACCTCCTTCGTTCATCGACCGACAGGCCGTCGTAACTCCTTCCATGCGTCCAAATCTCGCTGCCTACTACGATGACAAATAAATTATACACCGCGCTTTATGTAACCGATATGTATGTGTCGTAATAATAAAATAAGGCAACTTGATAATGATATTGATAATATTTATATTGATAATATGGTATTTAAAACAAATATACAATGTTGACGTATGCAAAATTAACAGAATGATAATAATAATCAATGAAATAAAATGTTTGTATTTACAGTACTTACAAAGATGATGATATTACATTTTCATTCTGAGTCGAATTCCGAATCTGATATATCACTACTACTGGTCGTTACAGTTAATACAGATACAGAAGAGCTCGGCCATACCCCACCAGTACCTGAAACATAATAACATTATTAAATTAAATTAAAATAAATGTTAAAAAACAAAAATACAAGTTAGTCACATCTAAAATATATCAGTCAGATTAATTTCTCACTCGCATCATAACCAGTCGTAAATTTATTGCTCGCTTTGGCATACCTTTTTACAATTTGGGTGATGCCACTCCTTATTCCGTTTTCTATGAACAAAAACATATCATAGGTCGTTAAAAGTTCAATCTCTACTTAAGTTATTTTCAGCATGGCATCAAATGATAAACCAGGAGCGGTATACAGGTTATAACCTGTAGTATAAACAGGGGTCTAGTCCATAGGTTGATAATCATAGGTCTCTGAAAAATTAATGAAAATCACAAAGAAGGTGTACATCCAATTCATTGTACCAAATAACGTAATCTTTTAAAGTTTGGAGGTTGAACTGCCGCCAAACATTTTGAGCGTGTGCATAATCTTTTAGTGAAATCTGTTTTTCTGTAAGTGAACTAATATAAAAAATATATTCATGAATGATAATATATTAAAATATTATTTATATACCAAGTTGTTTTGTACAGGGTCCGAAGTACACTCTAAGTGTATCCAAATCAAATTCAATTTAGAAAATAAGTTTAATTTAATTCTAAGTGAAAAATATGTGAAAATAATACAAAATCAAGAATCAATTTACTTTTGCTCGATATGACCACCTTTTGCCTTGACTATGACTTTGAGACGGTCCAGGAACGAATCGCAAGCTGTCCAAATGTGATTTGCAGGTATTTTGGCCCACTCGCGGACAATGGCTTTTTTTAACGCCTCTAGACTAGTGAATTTTTTAGTTCGGACCTTGCTTTCTAAAATGGCCCAAAGAGAATAATCCATCGGAAGCCGAAATCCCTATCAACAACGCGATCACGGTTTAAATCAGAAGTTTTTAATTTTTTCGTAGATGTACTAACGTACTCCAAATCGACTTCGAACGCATGGTGGTTATGCGGGTATCGGTTACTAATTTTACTCCGGGTTGTTCTGGTACTTCTTGTTTTACTGCCTTTGTGGCCACTGTACACTTTGTCACTCATAATTAAGTACTTTTGAATAAAATTTTTACAGTTAAAAAATTTGATAGATATTACCCCTTAAATAACGAGACTGGATACGAAAAAGAGTTTTATTATAAAAATTATTCTACATTGGAGGAATGCTCCCCTTTAATATACTCCCCTCACCTCATCACACACTTTTCAACACGTTTTTTCCATTGATCTAAGCAGTGTTGGAAGTCTTTGGCGAGGACCTTTAGAAGCTTCGCTGTTTTTTGCTTAGCCGATTTAATAGACCCAAATCGGGTTCCTTTCAAAGCAGATTTAATCTTTGGAAACAAAAAAAAATCTGGCGAGTATGGCGCGTGTTCGAGCACTGGAGTACATTTATCGGCCAAATACCGCTTCACAAATAGTTGCCGCGAACAACGCCACCAGTCGAAAAAAGTAAGTGCTATGCGTTGGTTGGATAAGGAACCGTGGTTCCGTGGGCAGTGGTCTAACGCTTCGCAACGCGTGTATTCGGTTCGACAACATAATTTAGCTCGTGTTTACGTCGGGGTTGGCCATTAGTTATTTATAAAGGTTCTACGTTTATAGATGCAGTGTTTGGAATGCCACAGACTGTCTCAACAACGACGCCGGACAGAACAGCTTCTGGAGGAACGACAACGGGAACAGGAACAGGAGCTAAATCCCTTAACGAATATAAAGCAGCTGCAAGAGAGGTTGGAACTATGGGAGAACCACCAACAAAAAAAACTAAAACGGAATTGCCTGGAACGGCTAATGAGGCGGCTAGCGATGCCGATACTGGTAATCCTATTATTGCATTTGCTTCAATACCCCGTCCTTTTGACTACGCTGTCGGGTACTCCGCGGTTTTTCTAAAAAACCATCAATTTGTTAGTTACGGAATTGCGTGGCTTGTTAAGCCTGTTGGTGCGGACATTGCTAGAGACAGTCATTTTGCCTCCACCAGTTTAGCGGAAATACCAGTCGATAGAGTACATTTGTATTTAACATAAGAAGAAATAGCGCAAATACCACGGGGCGATCGGATTGTAAAAGTTAAATGCACGGTTGTTATGCGAAATCCCCGAACAGCGTTTGAAACCGCTTCAACTACATCGTCGTCTTTGGCTACTTTAAATCAAAATAAATTTGGTGTGTATGCCGTAGGCTTGAATGTAAATACCACCGGAGTGAATAGATCGTATACTTTTAACGCTACGGAGCCCATGCAAGTGGACAATATAAAAAGCGATATGGACTATAAAAAACAATATGATGTTTGGTACGGTTCGCTGGATAACGATTCATCTTTTACGGACACATTACCAACTTAGTTTATGAATTTACCGTCTATTTTGACACACTATTACACTATGTATCACCGTCAAGTGAAAGGTGCTGCTGAATTCACATGGCAGCGTTTAAACAAATACATAAATAAATTTGACGCTAGCCACTACATTGGAGATCGTATCGTGTACTACGAATACGAACCAGAATACGGTTATCTGAGCGAACCAATACCGCATTTTGGATCTTATTTACATCCCGACCAAATCGCTTATACGGATATTGGTATATCAGAGGGCGCCGCCGTTAATATAGTTACAAACAAAACGCCAACGGAAACAAACACAAGCAACAAAACGGCCCTATACGAATATTCGTATATCACGACCACCTATAGCGAAGAATCTCGAACATGGAAAAAAATAAAAGATACCAGATACATAGATTTATTAGATTTGTCCGCTTATTACCACAAGAAAACGGATAGACGAAATCCAAAAGCCCAACCATCGTTACACGTTGGTATATACCCCGTTCCCAAAATGACTACAACAGAAAACAGACTTATTCCTTCAAAATGGACAGATGTAGAAGCGTTTTGGGACGTCGCAGTAGAGTGTACAGTGGCTTTTGGAATGTCAAACGATATGTGTAGAGCTCAAAAACCCAAAGGGAATTTCAATGGGGCGGTACTTCTTTGGTTAACAATCCTACGCTCAGCACGTGGATGGATAAATATGCTATGACGACGTTAACTTAAAATAGGTTAAAGAACAATACAAAGTCATTTCAATGTCATTTAATTATAATAATTGTATTTTTAATAAAGTGTTTACACATATTTTGTTTTTTTTTATCAGCAACATATGTATTTTATAATGAGTTCATAAAGTTTATCTATTAGTAATTTACATAATGATGTCATATAACTGCAATAAAGGATATAACATTAATGGATTGAGTTTTTTATCGTATTCGGCTAGAAACGAGGCCGTTTTCCACCGATAAGACCGAATACGATGTTTAAATGTACTATCATTAATAAGTGGTATATAATTATTGGTTAATATAATGAATGGAGGACCTTGCACCGTTTGATCTCCTTTAAATTTAACTTGAACTCTACACGTGTCGCCGCCTAATAATTCTTTTAATTTTTCTATTTCAGAAGTTTCATAATTCGGTTCATTCCATAAAACTACTCTTTTGTCTGCTACTTCCATGTATCCAAAAGTGTTATACCTGTTTAATTTACTTATTACTCCGTAATTTAAAAAATACAGGGTTGGGCAGAGGAACCTGACACATTTTAATAACCACTTGCGCGGCCGCTATTAATCGGAAGAGGTTGAAACTCCGGGAAAATAAACTAGACACTTAAAGGTTTTTTTTGTTTATTTACCAAAAATTATATCGGCTAAATGATGGCCGTTACAAGCAATACAATTTTCGAGGCGTTTTTCGAAATTATCATACACTTTTTTCAACATCGCTGGCTTTATTTCTGCAATTTCTCTCCTAATATTGGCTCTCAGCTGGTCCAAGGTTCGAGGTTTGTTAGCGTAGACACGTTGCTTCAAATAGCCCCACAAAAAGAAGTCGCACACTGAGAGATCGGGCGAACGTGGTGGCCATGGAAACTCAGTGGTGCGAGACAGCAGACGGGTGCCGAATTCTTCGCGTAGGAAATCCAACGTCTTTTTCGCCGTATGGCACGTGGCGCCATCTTGTTGAAAGAAGGTGCGACGAAACTTGCGTTTCTNAGGTGCGACCAAACTTGCGTTTCTTCTTCAACTCCGGTATTAAGAACGTTTTTAACATCTCCAGATAGCGCTCCGTGTTGATCGTTCCTTGAAAGAAGTAAGGCCCCACTATTCCCCACTCTGCAACTCCACACCAAACAGTCACGCGTTCGGAATGTAACGGCTCCTCGACTATCTGCTGAGAGTTCGAGGGCAACGAGTGGAATTTCATGTGATCGCTTTTGACGCAACAATCAAACTAAATTAAAACGATAACGTAAAGGTTACAAAAACGTAGTAGAGTCATTTATCTTATCGCGTGAAAAACGCTGAAACAAACACTGTAATAGCAAGCTATTACGACGACATTATTATATGATAATTCGTTACATAGCAAGAGCGTTGGTCAAAAAAACTTCGTTATATCGAGGGGACTAAAATACGTGTAATTTTTCGTTATATCACGAGATTTTCAAGGGACCGACAGTTTTATTTGTTATATCGAGATTTTCGTTATAACGAGCTTCGTTATATCACGAGTTGACTGTATATGTAATAAAAATATTTTTAGATCTAAAGTTAATTGAATTATTATAGTATACTATAGTATGGTATTAGAATTAAAATAAGAATAGTTTTTCTTTTTTTTTAAATGTTAATATTATATTGAATGAAAAAAATTTTAAATCTAAAATGATATCTAAAAAAAGAATTTTTGATGTTTACCAATTTTTTTCAGGAATGACTATGACTTCTGGAAAATTACTATGATATTTGGGATATTGAACCTCAAAACCATTTTTAATATATTTTTTGGTGTTCTTGAAATCATTATTTTTTACGAATTTATAAGGATAGTAATTATACTGGCGCTATCTATTATAAGGTGGTGTTTGAGCATGAAATTTTTAAAGTCACGTTGTGAATTTAAATACCAAATGTCATCCTTATCAACCGAGTTGTTATCGTTTTGTATTTGTACGTCATATTTATCTAAAATTCGAATTTCTGAATAATCTGTAACAGCGCCAATTTTTAAAACTATGTAAATTAAATTATGATATGACCCCAATCACTGCACATGCCTACCCGGTGAGTACGGTTGTAAGTCAGTCTTAGTTGAAACTCTACGTCATACTTAGAGTAGTGAGCAAGTTGCTCACTTATCCAAGCAAATGGTCTGTATTTGAAATAATTTTTTGCATCAGTTTCCCAAATAGTTTGATTATCTATTAAGTGATAGTTTTGGTACCTAATTTGTTGTATTTTGCATTTATCACATAGAATTCCTTGGTACATGTAATGTTTTTTGTTGACCACCACGTTTTTATTTCATATGTTTGACAACACGAATGAACAACCATATTGGTGATTATTTTTTATTTTTATATGTTAGAAAGTTAATTGGTTTTCGAGAGGGCCATATCTATTGTAGTCATCTACAATATGGAGTAAACCATGAACATTTGGGGACATGTTCACTAATCCATAAATTTGCTCAAAAGATTTTACATAATAATCTAATAAATTATTTGAATAGTGTTTTAATGAACTATAATCAGGACTCAATAGTATTCTCATAGCAATACTTAGGGCTATGAAATTTTTATAACAATTACCATCAACTATATTTTTAAATACAATAAAACCAAAGTAAACTAAAATAGACCTGAATTCAGTTGCCTTAAATCTAGAGATTTCATCTAAATTTCTAGTTTTTCTTGAAAGTTCACAAGGAAAATGTTTATCTGTTTAAATGTTTATGTTTATCCATAGCATGAGAAGTTTTTTGGTCAATCCTAAGCAAATAAGATGCATATAATCTAATGAGAAATTATTGATTACATCAAACCTAGGTATTTCAGTCAGTATAGAAATTTCACTATTTAACAGATGATGGTCATCGGTTAATTTGTTGGTGTAACCATAATGAGTTCTTTTAGAGGGTCTAAGATGCGGTTCACAATATGGAAAACATGTCCTGTTTTCAATTCGTTCTCTTTCAATTTCACAACGAATACAAGAATTATATCCCATATGAGACTTGATTTTTAAGACAAAGGATCTAGCTGGCATATCGCTGTAAATAACATCTAGAGTAATATTGTACATTTTATTTTTATAAGTTAAATTATCAGATGTTATTTTTTTTATATCATTAACAAAGTCTCTCAAAAAATCATTGCTATCAAGAGGCTTTTGGTTTCCACAATACAATCCAACAGGAAAAACATTAGTTGATTCTGGTCTAATGTAAGCCAAAATTGTAATGATGTACTTTTATGAATTGGCAAACCATCTATACCAACAATTAATTTTATATCTTTTTTCAATAATTGTTCAGGTGTTAAATTAGAAGTGATACTTTTTTGAATGCCAAAATGGAAATACTTACCAGGTTTTACTTCACGTATACTTTTAACATCAATAGGGATAGTATTTAATAAAGTCCTAGGATCTACTAGAAGTCTGGAAAAACACTTATGAAACCTAAGTATTTTTAAAAGATCAGATAAAGAAGTATGTGGTATTTTATATTTTATTGCCCATTGGGCCAGTTCAAAATTTTTTGTTGTAAAGGAATCAGTCAAATTATCTATTTCAGTATTAGAATCATAACTATACAATTGATCATTTAATATGTCATTATTAGTAATAAAATTATTGAAATCAAATTATATACTATCATCGGATTCTTTATCAGATGTATTTGCGACAGAAATGTTTTCTTTACAGATATTAGTCACAATAGAAATATTATTACTTAGAGTAGATTGAAATTAAACTTTTTCAAACACACTAGAACTACAAGATTGCTGAAAGCACTCAAACTCTTCTTTCCTCTTTCTTCTCTTAGAACGATCACTTAAAAACTCATCCATAATATACAAATTATTAAAATTGATAAAATTAGAAAATACTAATAAGGGAATCTGACTGGCATACATTACGTAATCAAATCTTTTTAATAAAAATATCGAATTAAATATAATTTAATTAAATTATCAAAAATATTATAAATCTAAATAAAAATTAAGCTACTTACCAAAATAAAATATTTTTAATAAGGAAAAAAATTAACATTGCGCTAAGAATCACCGACATGAAAGGTACACAAACCCTGAACACGCAAAACTCTTATCAGTCGTACCCTTACTTGTGTAAACACACGTGCGATAGTTCGTTGGTACAAAGTCCAACAATAACCGCGCGACTAGTCGTCGACGACAGAGACATATCAACGATGTAACAATGGTGATTGGGTCATTGATCATCGTTCTATCGCGGGACCTTTACAGTTTTGACTACACCACGGACCAACCAAAATAAAATAATTGTTTTATTTTGGTCTAGCAAGTTAATCTGCTAGACCGCAGTATTTGTGATTTTCACTCTAAATTAAACTCTGTGATTCCTTTTACTTACATATTTGTTTAATAAATTTATCAGTGTAGTAATTTTATATAGAGGTGGACGAACTGTCTTACGAACAATAGGTTCCCCATTCCCAATTATTCAATAATATTGTTACCATTATATTGTAACACCAATTTTAATTATTTTATTTCTAACATTTTATACTTGTTTAAGGTAAAGTCAACAAAACAAACAAAAAGACTAAATTATTTTATTTAAACGTCAACTATATACATAAAATTAATTTTTCACAATTCGTCTATAACTTTTTGATTAAAACTATTAATCTTCGTTGATCATACAACTTTCAATACTTAATATGGTCAAAGCGTTGAGTTTTTCTTCATACATGATACTTCTTAAGCACGGTTTAATTTTCTTCAATGTTGAGAAACTTCTTTCAGCTTAATTTAAATATTTCTTGAATATTATTCATAATTTAAGCTTAAAAATTTAATAATGAATAAAAATACTACCCATACGGTAGACCAGAACGATATAAAAAAGTTTGAGTGTGATCGCTTCAATTTCGAAAATCGAAAAGGTAAAAAAAAAATGATAGTGTAGGTGTTATATCAATCGAATAATCTGATAAATTTATCTAGACGCTATTGATTTGGTAGAATTTGGTGGAATTTTATTAGAGCTATTGCTTAAATATTAATATTTAATAGACACGTAGATTACAAATGAACTCCTCAAAACTGTCGACACGAGCAGGTCGCCGCCGAAAATGTGCGACTAGAATTCATCGTACTGTGCTTGCACTCGTCACTTTGCAGCAAACCCCACGAAAACTATAGTTTATGATATAGTATACAATAATATAATATCAAAAACCAGATATTTTGTGTTCCCATGGATTATTGCACCAAACACAATTGTGTTTTTAAAATTGCAATTCAAAACTCATAAATCGGTATCATTAATGATAGCGATTTATGCGTTTTAGTGTAGCGGTATGATCGTCGTGCCGCGACTGTAGAGTAGCGCGTTGATCGGTCAGGCAGTCAAAATGTTTGATTATTTTTAACATTGGGAAGTCGGAAAAACAAAACTGACAAAATAAAATTATTTATTTATTTATATTTATTTTATTTTATTTTTTAGTAATCATTATATAAAAATAATGTTAAATAAATAATATTGTAATATTATTAACTAAATATTAAAAATGTATGATATTAAAAATATTATTATAATATTAAACAAGTATTATTAATTTTGTAGTGTAATTTTATTAATATAATAATATTATCGTTACAATTTTGCTATCTGGGCATCAAATAAGAATTTTGTTTACAATTGTCTTTTAAGGCATATAAGTCATGAAATAGGAGTTTCTTTTGAATATAGAATACTGCGACAGTGAAACTTACATTTACAACTGATCTCTTCTTTTATTTCTGTTCCAACCAAAACATTTTTCTTGTTCACGTAAGGTTTTCCTTCACTTCTACAAATTTTTCTTTCATTACGCACCGACTGTTTTTTTGTCATTTTATTAGTAATAAATAGGTAATTTTTTAAGTAAAATAAATATACAGGTAATGTGCGTGTACCATCTTCAGGTTGCTGTATAAATAATAATGAAACTTAAAAAATAATTAAAAATTAACATAATAAAAAAAAAATCGTAGAGTTTAAATTGATTCAATACAATTCGGTATTGGATTTATTTTAATATTTAAAAGGTATAAAAGTATTAATTTTTGGAAAAATCTACATACCTTTTGTAGAAGACGATTGCTGGTTTATGATTTTTCATTTGCGCGTGTAAAATATTAAAATGATAAATTTTCAGTTTTCAATTAATCAACTGTACGTNTTAAAATGATAAATTTTCAGTTTTCAATTAATCAACTGTACGTTAACGTCAATTAAACGCTTATGTGACAGGATATAGAGCGTATAACCGGTTATACAATAAAATAATAAAATGCGTATACGTGAAAAAAGACAACATTGCCATTTTTCTCATGTTATGCATACAACAGTGATTATTACTCTACGGCGACATCTTTGATGCTGGAAATATGCTTACCTAAGCGTCTGGTAGTCGAGAATAAAATTTTAAGAAACTATAATACCATAACGACAGACGTCTTTATTTTCATAAAATGCATACGATAGTGATTATTACTTTATGGTGATACCTTTGTTGTTGGAAATATGCTGACCTCAGCGTCTGGTANCTTTATGGTGATACCTTTGTTGTTGGAAATATGCTGACCTCAGCGTCTGGTAGGCAATGATAAAATTCTTAGAAAATGATAGCTTTGATTTTGATAAAACACAGGCGGCAATTATTCTCATAAAATGCAGACGCCTATTAGCGTTATAATATTACGCATACGCACTATAATCAGTGGCGTATTTTGGGGGGTGTCCTCCATGTCTGGACACCCCCCGACTTAAAAAAATGCGTAATATATTGTTATTAACTTTTTTTTATGATATATTATATTTATTTACTATAAAATAAATGGTATTTTAAATAAATAAAAAAATTGAAGATAATTTGATAGGATTCGACGACACGTAACTATCTACATTTTATCAGAGATTTCTAAAAATTATTTGGATTTCATTGGGTCATTTAGATAACAAAAATACCCGTAGCAAAAACATAACAACAACGGAAATATTGTGAACTTGTGGTTCATTTTTAAATTTATTTTATAGTTTATCAGTTTATATAATTATAAACAAATAAGTTTAGTTATCCCTATTCAATATACCGCATTCATAAAAAATACAGAAAAGAATTTTTTATAATTAAAATAGTATTTAAAAAATAAACAAAAGTTATGAAATTCTTTATGAATCGTCATTTAGTAAAATTAAAATTAAGTTGTTAAGATAGCAGATACGCTTGTTAACTTAAAAATTTATAATTGGCTGACTTTTTAACTTAATTGTATCCATAACTGTATATTATAATATTTGTATATTCACATAACAAGAACATTAAATTATTTCAGTTAAGATAAATTTATATTAAATTTGAATTTCTTTAATGAAATAATGTTACAAAGAAAAATAAGATTAAAATAAAATAACAAAACAACAATTAAACATAGAAAAAGTAAAAAAAAATGTTTGGTGGTATACAAATAAAATATAATAAAATTTAAAAATAAAAAATTGATATAAAATACAAAAATAAAATTTCATTCATAAAAATATTAATAGAATAGCTCGCCAGCAATAATTTCATTTTTGTGTCTTAATCTTATAAAAGGCAAAAAATTTGCATTTATTGGTGTTGTATCTCCTCGAGATATTTTTTCTGCCAGCTCAACAGTAAATGGCCCACAATCATGTCCATTGGTTTGGCGAGATGTCTCGCCTATTTGTAATGTCCATGTAGAAGCTTTTCCTTTTTTGTCCATCTCCCATTCAATTAAGAAATTTTTTAATACCATTGGATAAGGACCCTTATACGACTTAAGACTATCATATGATGTCACAGTCTTTTCAGGTATATTAACCACTGTCAATATCCAATGACTCCCATATACATTCATGGGCACAAAAAGTAATTTTATTGTGTGAATATCTTTTTTTATCCATCTTCTTACAGCTGGATAACCTCCTCGAAGATACGCTACAATAAAATCAGTGACAACTGCATAAACTTCACCTTCTGACCGTGTTACTATCATTTTAATGTACTCATTAATTGTGTCTGAAGTATACCATGATGTGGGCGATTTAAATGAAGGTGCATTATACTGATCAAGAGATTTTGTGTTCTGATCTTAAATTACTTCTGCAAATGTAACCATATTTAAACATATATTAAACATATTTTTTATAAAATTAATAAAAAACTTTGTTGAACAGTTTACAATTAGTTAGGTTTATTTAAGGTTTCGGAATATGAAATTAAACACGTATAATTACTTTTGTTTAAAACGTCCATGGACTCCCTTAATAACAAGCCTCTGCAGAGGTTATATTAATTTAACACGTATTATAATTATTAATTATGTTTAATAAATAATCTTTTTTTATTTTATTTTACATAAAATAAATAGATTAAATAACTAATTACCTTTTTCTTTCTCTGATACTTTTATTACTTCAATAGTGGACAGAGCAAGTAAATTTACGTCATTCGGCATATTTAAGGTCAAAGGATTCGAACTAACTTTTGGCTCTAAAATAATTTATGTTTTATAATATTACATATTTGTTTCAAAAATCAAAACGTTTATTATATTATTTTTTAAAAATGAATTATATTTTAAAATTTGTATACTTTTTATGACTTTTTCATCTTCTAATGAATTTCTTTTTAAATTTGGTCGAGCAGTAGTATTAGAGGATATCTCAAAAAGTTGTTTTTTTATTTTGGATTGCTCCTGAAGCTGTTTGTCTAAAACAGAATTATTTTCTTTTCATGTTAACCACACTAACATTGATTTCTTATGTTCATTAGATTTTTGTGAGTTTCTAAACAAGTTCCTATGTGTTTCCAATCAGAAAATCCAGTCGTGTATTGAGAAAAGGTTTTAAAAAGAAGTTTGCAAGGCAAACAAAAAACAGCACCAACACTGGTTGAATATGTTAGCCAAGATCATTCCAGAGATTGAACAGTTTACATTTTTTTTTGAAATGGCTATTTGAAAATGCTCTGTTTTGTTCCTTGTATAGAAGCTGAATATATATTTTTCGGATCTTTATTTTGAAAGTCAGTCATTCCATGTGAGAGGATGTCTTTAATAAAATCATTATTTAGCAATTCTGGCCACAAGACCACATCAACATATTTCTCAAACTCAAAATTAATATTTTCTAAATTTCTTTCCGTCTCGGTGTAACCAATCTGTCGCTGAACATCAATATCGTTTCCGTTTGATTAGAGGGTTGCTGATAGTCAAGACTTTATATTTTCATAATTTTTTTTTCTTCTTGGTGTTGCGATTTGCTACTCCCTTCAAATAGATTCTCATCAGATACGATCCCTCCCTTGTCGTTTGTTGATGAATTTCCAGCGATTTCACTCTCGTTTTTATGTTTTGATTTGAAAAAAGTCAAAATTTTTGCACATTTTTTTCTTTTCTTTTCGCGATCTAGCTGTAATTTGGGTTTCTCAGCTCCACTTTTATACTTTTGACCAGACATTATTGTAAATCAAGACTTTGATTTTTTCCTGAAAATAAACGATGAACTTGATAGTTTTCTGATCAATAAACAGTGAACGAGATAAACATTACATTTGAATCATGAATACTTTGTAATGAGTGTAGTAATTAAATATTTCATTTAGTATTAATAACGATTTAAAATTATTTTTACTTAACAAATAAATGCAGGAAATCTTATACTGATTATGTATTTCAATAACATAAATACATTTTACTTATTTAGATATAACTTTTAAGTTATCACTTATTAGTTAACTACACCATACTCCATTCACCGAAAAACGAATCTCTCGGTATTCAGCATTACTGTAGTTTGGATATAAAATTAAAAAAAGAATAAATATATTATGTTTGTAACAATTATTTAATATTTATACTTACTATTTATACTATCAATTTCAACTTTTGTTGAAATTTTTGTGTGATACTCTTGGGTTGGGTTATTATATAGTCTAACATATCTTTCTGTAAAAGTATATTTGTTTTTTTATATTTTAAATCACTATTTATGATATAATTATTTAACATTTTTTTACTTACCAATTTCGGAGTCGCTGTCTAAGCTCCAATAGATATCGTCATTTATCATCGTTTAACACGATCTAAAACTATACGATCAAGATCGATATTGATCCGATTTTACATTTTACACTTGGTGTAAAATGTTAAATTTTTCAAGTTGATACGATCACATTTGCATGTGCCCATATCTCTGTCTCCCATAACATCGTTGTACCGTTTAATAGACATATATATATATATACATAATTAACACAGTGACATACAACAATACTAACAGGAGGGCGGACTGCAAACATAAACACTTTTTGCAATTCACGGCCAATGTGCCATAATAAGATATCTCTATCGACAGTTGACATTTTACCATCTTCGCGATCACTACTTTTGCCTGATAATTAACTTAACTTTGCTACCCCGTATATTATAGTGAGTGTGTGTGTCGCCGTCAGCTCCCTGTTGGATTATAACATCTCTAGGTGTCCAGCAGGTTTCAAGTACTATTTACACAGATTTTGTGCAAAGAAATTTGTTGTAGTTACATTTTTCGTTTAATAAAAATTAAATTGAAAGTATAAAACTAATTCTTGTAATTAGATTTACTATTTTTAATGTTATAATTGAATTTAAAAAAATAATAAGTTTCATATTATCAATTTAACTGAACACAAATGTTTTTATCTTTACAATATTATTGGAATTCATATTATATAAATTTNAATTATTGGAAAAATATTATATATAAATTTGCATTATAACATTTTATAGTCTTAATTTACAAAGAATATTATAATAAAAAGCAAATTATTTCATCTTTTATATCTGCTAACGATTACTGGCTGTTTCAATTGCATTTCAACGAACAAAAAAATTATATTGTAACGAATACTTGTTGCATCAACTGCATTTCGAGGAATAAAAAAATAAAGTAAGTTCTTTAAATTGTTATTTTAGTATTATAAGTTGATTATTAACCAAGAGTAAAATTTAATTTTTTTACTAATAATTTATTTAGCATAAAAAGTTATTTTTCTATAAATAATTTTTTTGTTTTATCATAATTATGGAATAATGGTAAATAAATCTAGATATTTTTTTCCATATAAAGTTATTATTTTTATTTTAGTAATCATGC
Source organism: Daktulosphaira vitifoliae (assembly GCF_025091365.1). NCBI lineage: Eukaryota > Metazoa > Arthropoda > Insecta > Hemiptera > Phylloxeridae > Daktulosphaira > Daktulosphaira vitifoliae. The sequence continues at coordinate 27,474,710 of NW_026099576.1, forward strand.
CGCGAAATCCTTTTGTACGTACCATTCGATTTTCTAGCAGAACCTAGTATTGAACTTTTTTTTGAAAACTAATCTCGATATCCTGTTTTAGTTATTTACTGTGAAATTGATTTAAGGGCTTTTTTCATCGGTATATGCACCAATGTTCAATGAATCCGAACAGAGACAAAATGTATGGACCAAAAATGACACCGGAAGGAACATTGACAATAGGTGGAGACGACGATATCTTTATCGATGGAGGAATAATCAACGTATTGGAGAAAAAATTTCTGCTGATCTTAGATCTTGTGGATTTACTTCTTTTGAAAAATCCCGGTTTTTACTCCGAATCAGATTTGCAGGCATACAAAACAATTTTACTCGAAACCGGTGTACATTTCAATAAAGAATGAACATTGAAAAATGGAGGTCAAAAATACGTTAACACTATTAAGCTATTGTTTGAAAACGATGATGGTTGTAGCGCAAAAAACTCCTTACCGTTATTTGAAAACAGCAGCATCAGTGAAGCATCCATTATCGGTGCGGGGCTACAGTTGAGGTTGAACAATAAGAAAAAAAGACTATGTGTACTGGGACGAACCCAACGAGCTCGAAGATCGTTTACGTTTATTGATATCGGTCCGATCAGCTAGTAACACTGGAGTTGCACTGGAAATAATTTCTATATTGCAGGGGTCGGGAACCTTTTCGTAGGAAAGAGCCATTCTTTCAAAAAAATACAAAACTATGATATCCAGGGAGACGCACAGGTGTGAACAACCTTTTTTTAGTAGGCAATAAAAACATAATAATACGTCTTAAATTTAGAAATTATAGAAAAACTTTATTTCATTTCATTATTATTATTATTATTGTTTATACAAATATAATATTGTTTAATTAAACACAATAAAACACATAATAACGTATCTATTTAATATTAGTGGGATTTTTGACACTGAATTTCTCCAGACAGCTTATTCAATTCTGGTGAGTAATCTGTAGTTTTCAACTTCAAACAAGCATCAAGGCTGATATCATTCAGTTGATTTCTTAATTTATTCTTAATAAAGTTCATATTTGAAAATGTTTGCTTACAAATGTAAGTAGATCCAAAAATGGTCAAAATTCCGTAAGCGACCAATTTTAATTGGCTGAAACTTTCGGGAAGACTGTTCCATACGTCAAATATAACTTGCTCTTCTTTTTGACATTTAGCGAGTTCCGTCCATTTATGGTTCGCAGCTAAAAATCATTTTTCCCTTTCCAAATTTTCAATATCCGTTTTCAAATTCTCAAATTTTGTAGACCAAAGATCTTTGGTTTTTAGTTCTATTAATTGCAATGAAAATAGTCTTTTGTCGACAGATGGAAACGATGGAAAATTAATTTATCCAGTCTCCGCTATGAGTGGTGATGTCAAGAACTTCAACGTAGATTTATATTTTCGAAAATATTCAGAACGTCTACTAAACGAATTTTTCATGGATTGAATGGCCGATTTAAAATACTCAAAATCAATAATACAACCTGAGCTTTCTGTGTACTCTTTCAAAGATTCAAAATGATCAAGATTTCCGCTGTCAATATCTTCTGAAAAAAGCTGAAGTTGTTGTTCGAAAGATAGAACAGTTTCCAGTAGTGTATGTGCTGTATTTCCCTTACCTTGCAGCTTTTTATTTAAGTGATTATAAGTGATATTTACAAAATTCTGTAATTGCAGCGCAAATATCCTCTCCTTGAGTTTGTCCTTTGAGCGGTAGTAAACCCAGTAATTCTTCATGAACACCCGTAGACGAAACATACTGTCCCATTAAAGTGAGTTGAGAGATGTTTTTAACATCACATGATTCATCACAAGTTAAGGAAAATACAGGTGATGACTTCAGATCGGAAAACTGTTGTTCTGTGACATTTTCAGCCATTCTAACAGCTCTATCACGAACAGTAGTTGCCGACAATGGAATATCCTTTATTTCATTGATTCTTTCTGTTTTATTTTTAAATTCAGTAAAGAGATGTTCTGACATACCAATAAAACATTTTTTAATATATTCTCCATCAGTGAACAGTTTTCCAGACTTCATGATTTCGTGAGATACAACAAAACTAGATGCAGTCAAATTAGACGCCGACTGCAACCAGTTATTAAATTTAGATGTCGATTGTTGAGATTTACGAATCAACTCGCCCACTGCTGTTTTTCTTTTATTTCCAGCTGGGTACGTCTTACCAAAAGAATCGTGTTTGGATAAAAAAGGACGTACAATATTAGATTTTTTATTGTTTGACGCGGTCGCATTGCACTTCCGGCTTTACCGCTGGATGGCGACTGCGACACAGCTCGTCCGACAGGTCGCGCGACGCCGAGTGACCGCGGGTGAGGAGAACCGGTCCAGGCCGCCGACCACTAACAAGACTCACTACTATTCATATTATCATTTTTTGTTTTTGGACATTTGTTACTTCCTTTTGGAATTGATATTGTTATTTAAATTCTTATGTATAATAAGTTAAAATATATTACAAAGTAAAAGTTAAATACGGTGTTATTAATTATTATAATTACTAAACTATCACCTATTTACAACATGTTTTTGAAGTTTTCGCCACAAATAAGACATTTTGGTTGTCCCATGTTGTTCGGGACAAATGCATAAGTATCAGTCCACTCACTTATAAATCCTCTATTTTCCTCTTCAATTTTACGTTTTTGGTTTGTAGACATATTGAAGTTTATAGAAATACCTCTATTGGAAAAAAAGCACAAGAAAAAAATACCGAACAACGCCGCACTGTTTGAATTCCTAACGAGGACCGTGCTCACGTATCGACTAATATAATTTTGTATTCTACCGAATAATGATAGTCGAGTTTAATAGAACACACACATATATATTATATACACAATAAGGCTAATTATGCGATAAAGATTAATAAATAACAACGAAAACATTCCCGACCCATGTAATAAAGATAAAATAGATAGAACACTCACATACATATTATAAACACAATAAAACTATCTGTGCGATAAGATTAATAGATAATTATTGAGAAATTCAGAATTATTATCGTTATAATAACGTATAATATAATATATATTTTACGGATATCGATATATTGATAATTATCCAAAGAGCCGCAGGTTGCATGTTAAAGAGCCGCAAGCCCCTCCGAAGCAGCAGGTTCCCGACCCCTGCTATATTGGACGAGTTGAAGGAAGCCGGTTATATTGAACAAATACCATTGGCGTTTTGAATAAGAACATTGGTTTAGTTTTATACTGTGAAATAGACATCATTAGTAGTGAAAATTTCCAATGTAACAATATCCTTTATTATAATCGTGATTCTTTTAAAGTCGAAGAATTTATATTAATTCAACATGCTAGGGACGTGCAAGAATTAGCTAAAACAATATTGTTTTCCGAATGTAATATTCACTGCACATACCTTTTGATTGATGTTAACTATTTTGAAAATCTCACCATATCTAAAATTAATTTACAACAAATTAAAAATACAAGAGTAAATAATATTGATTATTTATAATATTTTAATTATGAAAAAATAATAAAATTTCGAGATATATTTTGTATGTATTTTACAAAATGATTTAAATAGAATTTTTACCATTTTAAATAAAAAAAAATTTTTAGTAAAATGAATGTTGTAAAAAAACTTAATTCACAAGCTAAAAATGAATATGTCCTTATGTCATCATTATAAATGGATCGTCCATAGCCAGTAACACAGCTGATAGCTCTTGAAACCAGATATGGGCACACCATAATTGCACGATTGGAAAATGATTGTCAGTTATGTCTAAAATACGTTTTGTTATGTTATAACATATGAAAATATGTTATAACTTTATTTTACTAACACAAAATTGTATTGTAATTGAATGAAATAAAATTTTCCTAATAAAAAATTATCATTTTGTTGATATTTTCACATTGTAAGTTTAAAACTTTAAATTTTTAGATAATACAAAAATAAAAGTTATTATAATCATTAGTATTAATATATTAATTACAAGAAAATGAATGAAAGCACTATTTTTATAATTCTAAAATGATAGCCAATACATATAATTGATTATATGATTAGTACTACTTTGCTTGTAGAAAATTTATTTGTCGAATGTATAATTATTATGTATAATGTATAATAATTAATACTTTTTAATAATGAAAAATAATTTTATACGTACATAAAAAAAAGAGTACAAATAAAAAGTGTCACTGGATTGACGTTCCCTAATTTCGTTCGCATTGAATTATACAAATTGAAATTTACATTTATTAATCCTCATTGTTATATAGCTTTAATTTTATCTAACGTGATGCCGTACGGTTGGACCACACAGGCGATGGAATTCGAGGTCCACGGGTGGGTGAGTTTCAGGAATTTTAAATCTACGCTTCGCTCCATGGCTTTTAAGAACATGGCCGTGCAAGCTAACCGCGACGCTGCCCTTGAGGCCCTCGATGAGTTAGCTCAACCCCCACCCTTTGATACTAATACGCGTTTCCCTGACAATGCCATATTTGTTGACCTCGATCATTCCTACGTCGCCACCCGTCTACGGGCTATGACTGCCGCTCTTTCTTACAAAGATAGGCAGAATGAGATGAATCGAGGTGTCTCCACGTCCATACCCGGCGTGGAAACGAAATTATTGGCTAACCTCGGTGACGCGATTCTGTCCTTTTCTTACGCCTGTAATGAGTTACGCATGAGCCATGGTGGTTACGACATAGAGGATCAGTGTATATTTGGTATCTACACTCGGTCCTCTTTCGAAGCGACTACCGCGTTAGTGTGGACTTCATAATTATTCTCATATCATTTATACGCATTTATACTTAATCAATTATTGTTTTATTATTATTATTGTTTTACTATTATTTTATTTTATTTTATTTTACACGCATGGTTTTCAATTTTCCAACGCGGGCGTGCTGTAATGCGCGCGGTACTTAACTTTATAATTCATATCAAAATTTAATTTTTATTAATCATCGTATTCTAATTCTAAAAAAAAAAAAAAAAAAAAAAAAAA
>NW_026099576.1:27481536-27513245 GCF_025091365.1 Daktulosphaira vitifoliae
AAAAAGTGTCACTGGATTGACGAACAGCGCGAGAAAAAAAAAAATACACGGAGTGTTATCGTACTGCAGTACATCTAAGATAAAACATATAAACATATATAAACGCATTCATTGTGACATGTTATTTAACATCTTTGTTAATCCCTACAAGTTTTATACTGTGAAATAGACATCATTAGTAGTGAAAATTTCCAATGTAACAATATCCTTTATTATACATTTTTTTCAATATTTTGTTGTATGAATGATGTTGTCTGATTGAGTAAATATGTTGCGAACACGAGGAGGCCAGTGTTACGTTAAATGGTTAGGATTACAATTCATGATTACGAAAACCAATATCTCACCTCAATGATTGTCGATATACAAGGTATTGTGTCAGCCGACCGATCATTTCTGTTTAAGGAACTGACTTCTATTGCAATAGACTGCACATCTTTCACCCATTGGATGTTCAAACATCCAAAAATTATCAAATTACATAATACTCACTAAGGGTATAAGGGTCAACTGACACAAAGTAAATAATAAACGAAATAACAGAAAATTAATTAAATAATTTAAGGAAAAAAAATAATAAACCTTGTCAATCATAAATTGTTAAATTATATAAACAGATTTGATATTAAGAAATCAAGTAAACAATAAGAATAAAAGAAAATAATTAAGTATTGCTACTGATAACGTAGGAGCCATTATAAGATTGAACGATTGAACGTCGCTCAAGTGGTCGACAATGCGTAAATTTACATTTATCGAAATCGTGGCCGTTAAGAAACAGTTCGTCATGTACGAAGCGAAGGTGACCATCGGCTGAAATTGGTTCGTTGGTGTAACTACGTACGGATCGTAGCGTAGCTTCATCCTTAATGGTAATAACGTCGATTGCTCAATCTTTGAATTCACTTGGTGGTGGGAACTCTTTCATGGTATAGAGTGTTTGGTTACGAAATGGTCCCATTATCTTGAATGGTTGGGTCCAAAGACCACACATTCGGTCCTGAAGTTATACCAAATTTTGTGTCAAATGTACATTTTAAACTAATATAAATAAAATAATCTCGTAAATATTATGACGACACGGAAAGTATAAAATGTTTTTTTCTAACCATTGTTCTAACAAAACAAAGGTACCTCCAATCCTGCCTAAACGATAATTAATATTACTATTTATATTTTCAATTAAATTTTGAAAGATACAAAATTATAAATAACAGGTAATATAGTTTTAAATAAAACTAACAACACGAAAAACGGTGATTTTTTACACAAAAATAATAATTTTCGTTTAACTTCGACTGAATAAAATAGATAATAATAAACAATTGTTTTATTTAGTGGCTGTAGTATTAAAACACATAGCTTTTACGTGGTTTGTTAAACCCCAATCGACCAATGTTTAATATATAGCCTCAGCCTGTGATTTAGAAGTTCCGTTTAACATCTTTGGTACTACTAAGGCCACGATCACACGAGCGTTGAAAGAACGGACGTTGCAACGGACGTTAAGTTATAACGGACGTCACTACCCTAGTCACACGAACGTAAAATAGAACGTCAGTTGTTAATTTAGCATCCTACAAGATGGACGATTTGGATACCGCGATTTTTGTATACTCCGCTATACGAGTATTACGAAAAAAAAAACGGGTGAATCGGAAATGGTGGGTTCATCCAATAAATAGTGAACGATTATTAAATGGTGCATTTTACAATCTGTATAACTTGCTAAGAGCAGACAATGCAAAATTTTTTAATTATTTTCGCATGTCTCCAAGCACATTTGACGAGCTGTTTAATAATATTAAAACAAATATAATGCGTCAAGATACAGTTATGAGATCTGCGATACCAGCAGAAGAGATGTTGGCAGTTACTTTAAGGTAATTAATAATAAAATACACAAAATAAATAGTTATAAAATTTTATTATATATAATTACATTAAATATATTAGCATTTATCAAATTTATATTTAGTGAAAAATTAAAAAAAAAAATAAACCTTTTATTATGCTATTTGTGCAAGAAAATTAAAATTATACATTACCTTGTGTATTATTTCAAATTTACATAGTACTTGTTGACGTATTTGATGTTAAGTTTTGTTCGTCTGGAGAAAACTGACTAAAATATCCAGTATCAGAATTGTTTGATGACAATTGTGAAAGTGTTCGAGCTGTACTTGTTTGTGTCAATTCGTTATGGTTGTACATCGGAGGGTGTTGTATTGTAGACGGATACACAGGCATAGATGTGTTATAACTATGATTTAAAGTAGATATCGGTACACTAGAATAAGGGTTGAAAATTGTACCAGGTGGTTGGAAATATGGAGGTGCGTTATTGGTTAGCTTTATACGTTGTAGAAGCTGCATAAGTTGAATTCGGAATTGTATTTTTTGTTCCATGTTTAGCATCTTAACTAATGGCAATGTTGACTTATAGAAGTTTAGGTCCTCATCATCAGTATCTCGGCTTGGTTCATTATTACTTTGTTGTCTGGAGTCCAAAAACAAAGCAAGTTTTTCTTCTAAGTTAATTTTCTTTTTTTTAATAGGTGGAGGTGTTAAAACAGTTTTTCCTGTATTATTTATATGATCATTTGTTAAACTTTCATCTGCTGTAGCTGTAGCATCTGACAATTGCGTTGCATCACCATCTTCATCATTTAAATCTGATTGAATACTACTAGTAGTGGGACGAAGTTCTCTAACTTTTTTTAAAAATGAGAGCTGTTCTTCAAAAATGTAACGTTGAATTTTTTTTTTACCACTGCCAGACTTATTGCATTCTGCTTGTTTTCTTAAACTACGAACATAATTGTCGCGTACACTTCTCCATTTTGATATAAGATCTTGTACTGTGTAAAAATTATGTTAAATACTGTAAATTATGTTAATTACTGTAAAATTAAAACTATATTAAAAATATTACTAATTTTTTGTGGCTATGAGTTTAATATTTTTAATATTTTTTAGTTTTTATAAATTAATAATATTTTTCATATAGTTTTAATTTTACTCAATTAATTAGTCACAAATGATCATTTTTTATTATATAATGTAAATTTATGTTTGTTATTTTATATTTTTATTCACACATCCAATTTGCAGATACCTGAGTAGTACAAACAGTTTGCAAGATTTACACTACGAATTTAGAATTGGTAGATCGACTTTATGTGGAATTATACGGATAGTGTGCTTGAAAATATGGGAAGTTATGCACGATGAATGTATACCAACACCAAATGAAGAAAAATGGCTGGAAATCGCAGAAGGTTATCAACAACGAGCACAATTTCCTCATTGCATAGGTGCTATTGACGGAAAACACATCGAAGTCATCAAACCACGTGGTAGTGCGTCTCAATACTTTAACTATAAACAATTTTTTTCTGTGGTTTTATTAGCAGTGGTTGACTCTAATTATTGTTTCACGTTTATTGATGTCGGTTCCTTTGGAAAGGACTCGGACTCTACAATATTTAAAAACTCAACTTTATATAAGCATCTACAAAATAATTCTTTAAATGTTCCAGAACCTAATCTAATAAATGGTATTCAGATACCTATACCATATGCATTTGTGGGTGACGAAGCTTTTGGGTTGTCGACAAATTTGTTAAGACCATATTCAGGAAAATGTTTACCAGTTAATAAAAGAATTTTTAATTATCGACTTTCACGCGCACGACGCCATGTAGAGTGTGCGTTTGGAATTTTATCCAATAAATGGAGGATATTTCACCGCCCCATAGATGTTGATGTAGAATTAGCAATTGATATTGTAAAATGTTGCTGTGTTTTGCACAATTTCGTTCGCACACGTGATGGATATAATTTTGAAGATTCTCTAACAGTAACTGGTATGCAAGATATTGAACTAGATAATAACTTTAATGTAAACAGATCTATTAACAGATATCGTGATGCACTGGCAAATTATTTCAGTAGTGAATTAGGACAAGTGCCATGGCAGATGGAAAAAATTTAAAATATTATGTACGCATGTTTATGTTCACCATTTTTTTAGTTAATAACTTAATAGTAATACACTTATTTAATTAATAATATCATATGAAAATAAATGAATATAGTCAGTAGGTACTCACTAATTATTTTTTGTTCTGTTTGAGTTTGTTCAACAAATTTTTCAAATAAAACAGTAGCAACTTCCATCCAGCCATCATTTTTCTTATTCCTGTCTTTATACATCTCGTCATTTACATCCCATAAAACTGGACGTTTTTCTATTTCCGTTATTAAAAGTTCTATATCCATTTTTAAACTTTACTATTTTAATTATTGAACGATTTTCACGATTAACGTGCGTCAAAATAGCGTTCGTGTGACCGAGTCGATAATATTCAATAATAAACAACGACGTCCGATAAAAGTTTTTTACGTCCGTCGTAGCATGTATCAGACGTCGTCGATGTCGAGCGGACGGGAAATCCGACGGACGTCAAGTGTGTGACCGTCGTGAATTAAATCACATAATTCAACAACGGACGTTATGACGTCCGTCGTAACGCACGTCAGTAAAACGCTCGTGTGACCGTAGCCTAATAGTTGGTCATTTCCATTATTTAAATTAATTATAGGTAGTCTATTAACTATTTGTTTACTACATAAATCAGGTAATAATTTGCCGTCCCAATGTAAAACTAAGGCATTGAGATTAGTCACAGAAAATTTGTGTCGAATTTCTGTAGCTAAATTCCAACGTATTTTTTCACGATGTTGTTTAATTGATGACCTATCTAATTGATAACTATGATATCATTAACATCATGCCCTAATGATTCAGCCACTGCAATTATAATGTGCACTGCGTCTCGGTCGCCTATTTTGCACCTATCTAATGCTGAAGATAACTTTACAGTCATTATGTTTATTGTACCTCTTTGTTTTATGGAGCTTGATATTGGCAAAACATTAGTTTTATTAGACGGACCCGGTGAAAAATTAATACCTTCTAAATTTAATATTGATCTTTAGTTTTTTTAACATTGCCATCAAACAAATTACTGAAGTTATCATTGTTTACAACTATAAAACAATATAAATTAATGAATTTAATGATGTATAAATCGTTATAGATAATTTATAGATCGTAATATTTTAATCTAACTCACAATCATCAGGCAAACTTTCTTCTGTGACGACCATGTATTGAACAATTCCTCTAATTTTGGTAAACAATTACGAACTTCTTTAGTAGGTATTCGAGCTTTTTGCCAGAATATCAATGTTTCATCGATCACTAAACGCTCACTATCACGAACACTCAAATTAACTTCTGGAATATTAAAAAATAATATCGATAAAACTTGTTTATTTGATGGTAATTTACATTCAGCGAGTTGATGTGAACTATTACCAATTAAATAAATACTTTTTCGTAAATTTCTTTTAGTCTCCATTAAATAAAAAAGTAATAATTGAGTTTAAAAAATCATAAAATACACAGACTATAGATTATCTCGATGAAACCTCAATATTAAACGTTAACGTTTATTATTGATGTAAAGATATGAACTAAAATCCTGNTCGAATTTCTGTAGCTAAATTCCAGCGTATTTTTTCACGATGTTGTTTAATTGATGACCTATCTAATTGATAACTATGATATCATTAACATCATGCCCTAATGATTCAGCCACTGCAATTATAATGTGCACTGCGTCTCGGTCGCCTATTTTGCACCTATCTAATGCTGAAGATAACTTTACAGTCATTATGTTTATTGTACCTCTTTGTTTTATGGAGCTTGATATTGGCAAAACATTAGTTTTATTAGACGGACCCGGTGAAAAATTAATACCTTCTAAATTTAATATTGATCTTTAGTTTTTTTAACATTGCCATCAAACAAATTACTGAAGTTATCATTGTTTACAACTATAAAACAATATAAATTAATGAATTTAATGATGTATAAATCGTTATAGATAATTTATAGATCGTAATATTTTAATCTAACTCACAATCATCAGGCAAACTTTCTTCTGTGACGACCATGTATTGAACAATTCCTCTAATTTTGGTAAACAATTACGAACTTCTTTAGTAGGTATTCGAGCTTTTTGCCAGAATATCAATGTTTCATCGATCACTAAACGCTCACTATCACGAACACTCAAATTAACTTCTGGAATATTAAAAAATAATATCGATAAAACTTGTTTATTTGATGGTAATTTACATTCAGCGAGTTGATGTGAACTATTACCAATTAAATAAATACTTTTTCGTAAATTTCTTTTAGTCTCCATTAAATAAAAAAGTAATAATTGAGTTTAAAAAATCATAAAATACACAGACTATAGATTATCTCGATGAAACCTCAATATTAAACGTTAACGTTTATTATTGATGTAAAGATATGAACTAAAATCCTGTAGTTTATGATATCGCATGTAAACAACATAGTTAATAATAATAGGTATTTTTTAGTAGGTAATATCCAATCTGACCATACTATTTCGATAATATTTATAACTTGTAGAAATCAACAAACAAAAATAATCTATTTGTTTGTCAATATAAACGTATATTATAATAAAAAAACTTTAGAAATGAATTTTTGTTATTTTGTGATCGAAGAGCCGTTTTATGGAAAAAGTTCTAAAGACAAATATTATTGAAAATTTAATTCAAAAAATATTTTATCATAAGATATATTTTCCTATCGTTAATACTTTAGGATATAATCGCAAAAAACTGCGCAAAAATAAATACGCTCATTTTTTTCATTTGATTACCAAATTTCATTAAGTATTGATTATTACTTTATAATAAAGATCTTTAAATTAAATAATATATCTATATATATATATATTTAATTTTTTATTACTTTTTAGATTTCTTTTCTACATTAATTATGATATAGTATAATATAATAAACAAAATATTATTTGTATAATATAAAAATAAAAACGTATTTGTTCTTATTAAATATATTTTAGCAAAATGTTATCTTATCGCTATTTATTTAAATAATTACAAATTTCAAATAAGTACAAAAATATATTATAAAATTAAATTGAATTACATAATTGAAAAAGAACAATTAAAAATATTTATAGCACAACAAATCTTTAAATAAAAAAAATATATGCATCGTGTAATCATTAAACATCCAATGACAAAAATATTCATTAGATCTTAAATAAAAAAAAATTCAAAAAAATAATTATTATGATTAGAACAACATAAAAAATATAATAGAAAAAATAATATACAAAATGAATGATAGAAACGAAACTTTTCATTAAATTGAAAATTCTTGAATGAAAGTTTACAAAAATTATTACCAACTTGAAAGTTTTATAATACAACACTGTTGATTTTTCAACAATTATAAGTCATCCGCAGAGTATAGTTCAATAAAAATTTGTTTAAATTAAATCTATAGTCTCTGCGGCAAAAAATGTAAGAGTTATAAGGTAAATTGCTTGGTCATGATCTATCAAAATTAAATGTTTAGATGAGTCAATTGAATCTAGATCTTTTTTAACTTTTTTTTCTTAGAAACATTCTTTGTAGAGCTATTCGTAGATAACTTTTTATTTTTTGTAGGATTATCAGTTGGTGTATCAAAATTATTTATGCCATCAACATTGTTAGATAGTTCTATGTTATTTACTAATTTTTCTAGTTTGATTATATTAATTGTTTTATTAAACACATAGGAGTCTATAATTTCTTGCGGAATTCTTTTGAGCAACACAAAAGGATCTATAAATACCAAAATTATAAATTAATTTTTTGATAACAATTTTATACAAAATAAATCATTTTCATATTAAAAAGTAATTATGTAATTATAAAATGACGAAATCTTTTTTATAAACACCATTGGAACTTTAAAAAAGAATATATAAAAATAAATATTACTATGATAATTTCATAAGAATTCGTATGTTATTTTCAAAACAAAAATGAAAAATATGTTTAAAGTAACGTGGTGATTTGCTATTCGCTTAGTGTAGAAGGGTTTCCGAGGAACTCCTTTAGGGTTTCTTGTCATAAACGCAACTAGGAAACAAGAAGGTGCTAAGCCCCTCAATTGACAAAATTACCCCCAACATTATTTTAATTTACGTATGACTTATAACNTTCAACATCTTTTAATTTACGTATGTTTTGATATGACTTATAACTTATAATACAACAATAATTTTGTTGAAATTTTCTTTTCTTTAAAATTTAAAAATAGCCATTATTCAGCCGTATCTTACAAAAAGTTTTGTGGGTCGATGATAATTTTAGGACAAGTACATATTAAGTTATTATTTCAACGAAATTATTATTTGATCAAAAATAATAAAATATGTCTAACTTAGTTGGACATTCTGTATAATTGTTTGGGGTAAGAAGAAAATCCAATTAGCACCCTTCAAAATGTTAGTTAAATGTTAGATTATTTTATGATTTAAGTGTTATATGTATAATTAAGTGACTTAATTAGACTAAATTTAATTATTAAAAACTAAAGCTCTATGAAATATACTTCATTAATTTATTACTTGAAACATTAAAACAAAATATAACTCTAAAATACACTAATACAAAATTAAAAATATATTATTTATATATTTTTAATAATACAGTAGAATCTCGGTAATCCGACACATATCAGACCACGCTACTGCCGGATTAACGAAAACGCCGGATTAATGGGGAGTTCACAAAAAACGCATTTTTACTAATTGAATTTTACATTTTTACTCATATTAAAAAATTAATAGTCTTATTGTATTTTATTATACAATATTTACAATACAAATATAAATACATACATAATACATACATACAATATGTTGTGTCAGTTAATATTTTGACTGGACCGGTTTTAAAAAGTCATCAATTTTTTTTTGTTTTTTTGTTTGAAATGATGCCTTTAATACTTCTTCTTGAAGTCGCTTAAGCACCAGAATATCACGTGCATCTACTCCGTTCTCTTCTGCCCATGTAATAGACGTAGTAAAGGAATCTATTGCAGTGGAGTGAGTTATGGTTTGAACAGCTAATTCTCCTTCTTTGTCGTCATAATTCCCATCATTATCCTTTTCTTCGGCCATCACTTCCTCGACTATATCATCATCTGTCAAGAACTGGTTATTTTCTTCTTCTTCGCCGTCGATCCATCGCCTTATATCGTCTGTTTTTAGTTGGTTTTGTTCCTCATTGTCCATGAGTTTTTCTGCAATCGAAACTTGTAATTCATTTAACTCAGTACTAAAATTTTCTTCATCATCTTTTAGGTTGAGAGCAGTTTTCTTTTTGTATTGTTCAAATAAACACATGTTTGGCCATAAATTTTTCCATGAACAAACAATCACCTTTTTACTTACATTTGACCAAGCATTCGCAAGAGAAAATACTACATCCTTTAAATTAATTTCTTTTAAAGATTTCATCACACAGTCATCTGTAGACAAAACTTTGTACAANGTATAAAATGAATGATTGATTAGCTGTTACTATCAAACTATTATATATATTCTAACTGTGGAATTTGATTTTTTTTTATAAGAAAAACAAAGGCGTCATTTGGGTGAAGACAACTAGGCTTTTTCCCCAGACTAAATTTTCAATACATATTGGGGCCGTATAGTGTTTTAAATCGCAATATTAGCAAGACACAAAATATCAAGAATGTGATGCAGCTGACATACTTTACCCACTCATTCTATGCACATGTGTATATTATTATAAAAAAAATGACACTTACTCATATGATTGACTTTGTCGGATGGTATTTCCACATTAATTGAATTTGATTTGTTTTCATTAGATATCTCGACGTTTGACCCGTCAAGAGTTTTATTCTTACGATTTGAATTAAGAGCATAAGAATTATTTACTTTGTTTTCATATTTATTTGTTAGTCTAAGTTTTTTACGTGAATCGTTAACGTCGTCGAGATGAGCTCTCTTCTTTGATTGAAAAGTTTCAGGCTTTTGAATCCTTAAATCCTCGTCTTCATCAAATGTTAAAAGATCATTATAAAATTTTATAATTTTACGTTTACTTGTAAGTTTGCCAACATAATGAGGATTTAAACGTATGTTGATGTCGATGACAGGAGTTCTATTCTTTTTTCGATACATCTTGTGGGTTTTAGAATTGTTAATTCTTACATTTTCTTGTTCACCAAAATTATTTACTATTTCGTCTGCATTAGTTTTTTTACTAGACATATAATAGTCTATAATGTCTTGTGGAATTCTTTCGATCAATACAATCGGATTTATAAATTCAAAAATTATAAATAATTTTTCGATAAATATTTCATGTAAAATATATAAATTGTAAATTAAAAACAAAATATATTAATATAAAATAAATTAAGCTTACTTACAAGAATTGTTAATTCTTACATTTTCTTGTTCGCCAAAATTATTTACTATTTCGTCTGCATTAGTTTTTTTACTAGACATATAATAGTCTATAATGTCTTGTGGAATTCTTTCGATCAATACAATCGGATCTATAAGTTCAAAAATTATAAATAATTTTTTGATAAATATTTCATGTAAAATATATAAATTGTAAATTAAAAACAAAATATATTAATATAAAATAAATTAAGCTTACTTACAAGAATTGTTAATTCTTACATTTTCTTGTTCACCAAAATTATTTACTATTTCGTCTGCATTAGTTTTTTTACTAGACATATAGTAGTCTATAATGTCTTGTGAAATTCTTTTGATCAATACAATCGGATCTATTGATTCAAAAATTATAAATATTTTATGTAAAATATATAAATTTTATATTAAAATATATTAATATAAAATAAATTAATCTTACTCATATGTTTGACAGCTTCGGATGGTATTTCCATATTAATTGAATTTGATTTGTTTTTAGTAGATATCTTAGCGTTTGACTTATTGCGAGTTTGATTTTTACGTTTCAAAATTAACGCATCAGAATTTTTTACTGGTCTTTTATTGACAGTTGTTTGTTTTTTAGTAATTTTCTTAACATAGCCAACATTAAGTGTCTTTTTTGATTGAAACGTCTTGGAAGTTTCAGGCTTTTGAATCGTTGTATCCTCGTCTTCATAAAATGTTAAAAGATCTTTATAAAATTTTATAATTTTACGTTTACTTGGACGTTTGCCAATATAATGAGGATTTGAACGTATGTTGACGAGAATGGAATTTGATTTTCTATGTCCAGTTTTTAGATGGCTTATAGGCTTATTGCTTTTGGTTTTCATGTTTCACTATTCGTGCAGAGATATAAATTAAATATGTGACTACAAAAAATCNGTGCAGAGATATAAATTAAATATCTGACTACAAAAAATTAAATATTAAAGAGGTTTTGGGCAACTTTTGTGGGGTTTTCGGGCTTAAGAAAATTTCCGTGTTACACATAAATCGCCCGTGACTGTTAAAAAATATTAACTTAAACAATATAAATTTGTAGTCATGGAAACAAGAAGAAAAATTTATATAAAAACAAATAAATTGGAATAGACAATCGCTTTTGCATTATGTAAAACGAAAAATACATTGGCCATTAAAACTTTTANACAATCGCTTTTGCATTATGTAAAACGAAAAATACATTGGCCATTAAAATTTTTAGCCAGAAAAATTAAAACTAAAATTATATTTATTGTTGTAAAAGTTTGTAAAATTTCCATTTTCTTCATATAAATTTTTTTTTATTGTTGCATATTATATTTTTATAATTGTAATTGAGATATTGAAATACAACATTGTGTAAATCGACATAAATAAGTTTCAAAAATTTTAAGATAGACAAATTAGTTATAAACTCACTTCAAATTAACAAAATATAAAGGGATGACATATTTATTATATGAATATTTTTCTTATAAATAATGATTAATTATCAGTCTTATCAGTCATTCTAATTTGATCAGATATTGATTCTTGTTCTAAACCATTTAATTTCTTGTAAAATAAAAATTATATTAGAATTAATAATTTTTTTTTAAGATGTAATATGCAATTTATCAGTCATGGAGTATTTTTTATGTTGGTATGGACCAGAGGTTCCCAAACTTTTTTTCTCCGTAGACCACGTGCCAATTTTTTCCATTTTCGTAGACCCCTAAAATTGAATTTTTATAAATTCATCTAGGTGTTTTTTATGCTTACACGAAACTGCTCACCTGAATAGGCTTTACTATAGAATGCATTTTTTTTTAAATAAAAAACGTGTTGTTTTTAATAGTACATTTATTTAATGACAATATTCAAATAATATTTTAGTAATTAAAACGATAGCAAATGCAAATTAAATGAAATAATATAGAGAAAAATCAAGGTTAGTGTTAAAAAATATATCTTTAATGGGAAAGATGAACCTGATGCTTTGATAGTAAATGTTCAATATTTGGCTTCAAATTAGTCAGGTTTAACCTCAAATCTCCTCTATCAGTGATTTCCAATCTATTTCTTTTTTTTGTAAGACGATTGACAACTGTGCTGAAACCCTTTTCCACGCAGTATGATGACGGAAAATCTATCAAAAACTTTCTTGCGATACTCCATAAAGCAGGATAAGTAACAGGTATGTCTCTCTGAAGCCAAAATTGCTAATACCCATTTCTAAATTGTACCTTAAGTTCTTCGTTAGTACTTATTCCAATCAGTTCTTCTTGTAATATGATATCCGATTCTTCAATGTCACTGTATGGATTAATGATGCATTGTGGTATTTTCATTGTCAAAATATCCTCAAATATGTCCTTTGAAACGTACGTTGAACGTAGGCTGAAACGTCATCATCCTGACATTTCATATGTGACAATTTGGGAAACTGAGAAAATTCACGTCGTCCAATGTTTTGCTTCATTAAATTAATTCTAACCAGAAAAGCTACAATAATTGATTTTGTTTTTATTAAATTTAGATTTTCACCTTGTAACTGCAAGTTAACTTAAGCAAATAAATCTGTTAAATAACCAATGTCTTGCTTTTTTTGGATCAAATTTTCTTTTAATATAGGATCTTTATCGTCCAAAAACTCTAAAACAGTCTCAAAAGTGAAAAAAATCTTGTCAAACATAATCCTTTCGATAGCCACCGTACTTCAGTGTGAAGGAGTAATCGTTGAAAATGTTCGTCATTTTCTTCACATAACTGTGCAAATAATCTAGAATTCAATGCGTTACTCCGAATTTTGTTTACTGCGTTTATGATTAATTGAAGAGATTGATGTAATCTGGCACTTAGATTTTTAGCAACTAAATGTTGTCGATGGATGACGCAGTGAATTGCAAAAAGCTCGGGTACATATTGTTTTAAATAACTTAAAAAACCACGATAGCGCCCAACCATGGCAGGTGCTCCATCTGTTGCTACTGATATTATATTTGTTAAAGGAATCGCTTTTTCCGTGAAATAATCTTTCAAAACATTGAATATGGATTCACCTTTTGTGTCTGTAGTCAAAGTTCTTGCGAAGAGCAGTTCTTCATGGATTTCTTGGTCCATAACAAAACGAACATATGCTAATAATTGTGCTTCATTACCAGGCAAAGTAGACTCATCTAGTTGTATTGAGAAATAGGTTGTTTGCAAATAATTACACAAGTAACTTTCAACATCATGACTCATTTCATCAATATGTCTTTGAACTGTATTGTTGCTCAAAGGAATTTTTTTGAGTATATCATATGCAGGTCTGTGTAAAACAGTTTTTATGACTTCTTCAATGGCTGGCAAAATTAGTTGTTCCCCGATAGTATGAGGCTTACCTGATTTTGCTATGAGCAGTGAGATATTGTAAGACGCCCTCAAGCCATAATCGTCTTTTTTTAACGTGACAGCAAACATACCATCCAGAGTGGGTCTCTTCTGGATTTTTCTTTCAGTGTTTGAAAGTGTGTTAAATCTTTACGTGTTTTTTCAGGGTGACACCTTTTCAGATGATCTTCTAGTTTAGACGATTTCATAGCGTCGTTGCTTAAAATTTTATTACATAAAAAACACATTGGTAGGTTTTTGTCCGGCAATGATGGAATGAAGCCGAACTTCAAATAATCAATGCTATATTGCCTAAATTTCTTTTTAAATTCAGCCATAATTAATAGCACTTATTATATCTGTACAAATATTAACCGATTTATGAATTAGTAAAACTTTGAAAAACGGCAAATGACGTACACAAAACAATCGACAGTTACGGATAAACTCAGTATTACTAAACGCTACAGTAATATATATATATTCCAACCATCGCCATTGTCCAATATCATTTTTATCGTATTATTCTTATCGTACTTATTAGTTATTAGTGAGATCTAAAAATAAACGGTTGAATTTGTAATCATCAACTGTAATGAGTAATTTAATCTTATCTTAATATTCCGATATTCACATTCAACTCCGCATCGTCGCACAGATATTTTTCGTGAAAATGACGACACGCATTTTTGACTTTTAACTCTCGTGGACCCCTATTTACACATGATGCACCCCTAATTTTTTTTTCGTTGACATGGATCCCTTGCTGGTCAAAAAAAAATGTATTTTCTATAATTCGAGTAAAAAAATTTTAATTTTGGAAATTTAACTTTTCTTAACTCTAAATCAGTGGTGGGCAAACTTTTTTAATGGGGGGCCACAAAGTTTAAGAAATTCTAGAGAAGGGCCAGGATTATAGAAAAAATGCATTTTGTATTAAGGCTTTAAACTATTTAATATTATAAAAACTTTACAGCATTACACATAAATGTTACAAATTACCTTTTATCTTAAAAAATAATCAATTTAATTTTTATTCGAAGGCCCAACCATGGTAGGCGTGTGAGACATATGAAATTGTTTTTGATTTTCCACAATATTTTCAAAAGCAGGTTCCAGCTGTGACGAAGCAACTTTCAACAGAGAGAAAAGGTGTTCATCAGTCAATCGGTTTCTGATTGAGTTTTTCTGCAATTTCATGGTCGAAAAAGTCTGTTCGCACACATAAGACGACGCAAACATCGCCATCATTTTCTGGGCATGAGCAATTATCTTTGGGAATTCAGCTTTCGGCAGTGCTCTATAAAAATCTAGTTTTGTGGAATTCAAAAACAATTGCTTTAAATGGGTACTGCACTGCATTTCAATAATTTCCAATTGTAATTCTGCAGATACATTTTCCGGATCTACATTAAATGGCATCGAGAAAACATCTAGCGATGATTGAATGTTCTTAAAATCTTGAAATCTAGTTTGAAATTCTGTGTGAAGTTTTTTCAACGCCTGACTGTATTCTTTTATCTTGTTCTCTCTCACTGGTGACATGGATTTTAAACGTAGAAAGTGAGTTAAGTCGTTCTTCGCCATGCAGTTATGAAACAGAAAAAGCTGAGTTTTAAATGATTTCAAACAACCCCAAGTCTCATCTATAAATTGGTTCCTTCCTTGTAATTTTTTATTTAATTTGTTATAGTGTTCGAGCAAATCAGTAAAAAATGCAAAATCGGTACGCCAATCTTTGTCTTCGAAGATTTGGAAATCGGACCATTTGTCTGTTTTATTCTTTAAGAAATCTTGTATTTCCTCTTTTAAATTCCAAACCCGTTCAAATGCATATCCACAACTTAACCATCTTACTTTCGTGTGGTAAAGAAGGTCAGAATAATCTGCGTCGACTTCAACCAGAAATTCTTGGAATTGTCGGTGTACCAATCCCCGAGATCGAATCGTATTAATTAGTTTT
The DNA here is from genome assembly GCF_025091365.1 of Daktulosphaira vitifoliae. NCBI lineage: Eukaryota > Metazoa > Arthropoda > Insecta > Hemiptera > Phylloxeridae > Daktulosphaira > Daktulosphaira vitifoliae. The sequence continues at coordinate 27,497,251 of NW_026099576.1, forward strand.
GAAACCACATTAAGTACATGGGTAATATCTATTGCAGCTTTACAAAGGACGTCCTGGTGAATTATACAATGTAAAAATACAACATCGTGATTAGGATTCTGGTTCCGAAAAATACCTGAAAATCCCGCGTTTTTTCCGACCATATTTGGGGCGCCATCTGTAGTTATATTGCATAATTTTGAAATAGGCGCATTTAAATTTTGGAGACCTTCGGAAAATTCGTTATAAATTATTTGCCCCGTCGTTTTTCCTTTTAACGATTGCAAACAAGCTAGCTCTTCAGTAATATTAAATTCGTTATCAACGCCTCTAATGAAGATTAATAATTGAGCAGTGTCACTTCTATCCGTACTTTCGTCCATCGTCACGGAAAAATATTTAAAGTTTTCTATACTTTGCCTAAATTGAGTCGACAAGTTTGATGCAATGGCATCAATTCGCGTTGTTACTGTTTTTCGCGATAAACTGACAGACTCAAACTCTTTAATTTTTTCTGGGCATAAAATTTTACTCATACTCACCATACAATCTTTTACAAATTCTCCTTCCGAGTATGGTTTGTTATTTTTAGCTATTTTATAAGCCACAACATATCCAGCCAATGTAGAGGCCTTTTGAGCAGTATTTTGCTTTATAAACACATTCCGTTGAGTAGATATTGTTTTTTTTAGGTTTTCCGCATTAACCTTTTTTTCTGCATCATTCATCAAAGCATATTTAGTTTTTGAATGTTTGGTGTTGAAATGACGAGCAAGATTAAAATCTTTAAATACCGCCACTGCTTCATTACAAATAAGACATACTGGCTTACAGTTGTATTCCGTAAAAAAGTATTTCCAAGTCCACTCTTCTTTAAACAGACGACACTCAGAATCGACTTTTCGTTTTTTATACGCCATTATCCCAAAAGCACGGATTTTTTTTGAATCGATTATGAATATAAAACGTTATCCAAACAAAATTAACGCGTGGCTCGGTCTGTGACAACTGACGAGTGACGACTGAGTTCACTAAACGTACTTTACGTACTATAACACTAGGAATAACGATTAGGTATGAAGACAGTGCAAAGACTGATATCATTGCACAATAACATTATATCAATTTACTTATATACATAAGTACATCATTCATATTATTATACGAAAACTACGATAAGGACGCACACCAAACCGATATCCGGGAAATATATTAATATGAACAAAAATAGAAATTATAAACCTTTTATCATAATACCTACTATCTACCTACACCACACTGTGAGGGTACAACCACGCACAGTCCACACCAATCCATTAAAATATTTAGAACTATTTTCTTCGATCAATTTCAGAATATTTCGGGAATTTTTTATGTTAGACTTGTATACTATACAGGCTACTATACAGGCCATATCTATGTCGACGGAACCTCGGCGGGCCGGATTAAATAGTTTCACGGGCCGGAGTTGGCCCGCGGGCCGTACTTTGCCCATCACTGCTCTAAATGGTAACTTGATAACTTTATTTTTATCACTAAAATAATCCGGAATAACGTTATTTTTATATAACAATATGTGTTATTCAAGGAATAATACAATTTGTCTGAGTTACATAAAGAAATTATTTTATAAATTTAATTTACATTTATACAAATTAATAAAATTGATTTCAATTGCTACACTTTTAATAGTGTAAACATTATGATACGCTCACTGATTATTAAGTTTGAACGAATGTTTCGATGACTTATGAGTTCAGGCGTTCCGTATAGGCAAGCTAACTTTCAAGTCCTCGGCAAGTGACGTAGACGGGCACTGTATTTACCAATCGAGAAAAATTGTGAAACGGTACAGGGACTCAAGAGGAAAGCAATGAAAGTGGGCAATTTAATTTCCGAGACTCGGTAATTTACAAAAAAAAAAAAGTTATAAAAATAGTACCAAAAATTCAATTTTGTTGAACTTTTAACTTTTGCGAGGTAAATATTTGACTTATGACTTTTTTAATAATAACTTTTTTATGTAAAATATTCATATCTTCAATTTTTTTCTTATAAACTTTTATGTAAAAGTCATAAATTTGAGATAAACTACAATTATTGAAAAACTACCCTCATGATTGAATTTTCAACCCTTTTGAAGCACGGCTAAGGGTTGACCAAAATTAATGAAATTTAACACAAATTATTTTTTTATAGTTTTGAACAAATTCCGGGTTAGCCTGTACAAATTTAAAAAAATGAAAATTAAGGACCACCCTAATATATATGTACTTACTCGAATAAGTTTCGTTAATGTTATTGTCAGTTTCTGAAATTTCAGCTTCAGCCATTTGTTGTGAGTAATCATTAGTATCTATGAAAATAAATAGAATCGTTTTTATATTTAAATATATATATATATATATGTACTTACTCGAATAAGTTTCGTTAATGTTATTGTCAGTTTCCGAAATTTCAGCTTCAGCCATTTGTTGTGAGTAATCATTAGTATCTATTAAATAAATATTTATAAAAATAGATAGATTCGTTTTTATATTTAAAAATATATATTAATGTGTACTTACACGAATAATCGTCGTTGATATTAGTATTATTATACACATCAGTTTCAGTTTCCACTTCATTTTCAGCTATAATGTATAAAACAAAACAGTTAGTTTACAATTCATATTTTTTTTCAAATTAAATACTTACAATCTATTTCTTTTTTTATATTTTTGAGAGTTTCTATGAACTCTTGAAAATACGTTTGTTCTGTTTGATTCGACATTTTTAAATGGTGTTCGAACAAAATTCAAAATTGTTCATATTTTTATAAAACGGGGATGTATTTATGGAGGTGGTTTTCTGAACAATACGTTTATTTTCTGTTGTAAAATTAGTACAATTTTTGTTTTTTTTCGAACCTGAGATAATATAAAATTTAGTGATACAACTATAATTTTTATAATTAATTCATATAAATTATACAATAAAAAAATTATTACAAATAAATTAGATTGTCTTGATCATGCAGAGTTACTTAAACGTAATCAAGTTGGGTTGTATTCAACGGATAGTACACTACTTGCCTTGTACATTCTATAATGCGGTATCCAGGTGGTACGTCGGGGAAAAACTCGTGAATAGTATATGTTTGTATTCCATCGTGAAACGATCCAACTACAACATTACACTCGACTTTTATACTCATTGTTTTTGTAATACTCAATGCGTTCCTGGGTTTTGATCTAAATCCAAGTTGATTATACCACATTCGTTATGAGTATCATGGATGTAGTCTGGGTAATCTACATCAACCTCCACAATGTATCCGAATTCATTATCGTCTGGTACAGTCAAGATATCCTCTATAGGTTTATCAATCCATTTAAATCCTCCATATGGCATGGGTTCCATCATTGCTGTAATAAAATATACATATAAAAAATATAAATTTTTTGATTTGTTATATCGATTGTATAGATTATATANGATTTGTTATATTGATTGTATAGATTATATACTGACCTGTGCCGTATAAGCTCGTAGCATCTAAGTATTGTATAAACTTTTTCGGTTGGGTCGAATCTTAGTCCGGAATATCTCGATGATTAGCACGACAATGCCTCTGCATGACTTGAGTAAGTCCACCACGAATTCCAAGCTCAAACATTAACAGCATGTCATAATCAGTTAGTAGTTCTAGCTCTATCTCTGTATATTTCAACATGGCATCAAATGATAGTCCAGGACATGAGTAGTAGTGTGCAGGATCCAGTTTATAATTTATTAAGCATTGCCTACGGAATCTTTGAAATACATCGGTGAGTATTGTGCAATCAATTTTCAAATAAACGTCGCTGTAGTCACCCAAAGTTGTACATTGAAATTTTTTCCATACTTTTTCTGCATGAACATAATCTTCTTCTGTTATCGATGTGTTTGTCAAAGATCTATAAAACTTATCGATTGCTGGTAGGGCCGTTTCATCCAATTTGCTCTGGCAGTCAACGTATTCGCAGGAAAACATTAATTTTCTTGTTACCAAATCCAGCGAGCCAAAGACTTTTATATTTTTGCTGAACGATATGTATTTTTCAGAACTTTGTAGTATAATACTGATATCTTCCTTATCGTATGCTAACTCTTGTATTATAAAGTGCGAATCATAATTCGATAACCCGTGGATTACAATTGGTAGGAACGTTGGATTTCGTAGCTGTAAATTGCATTTATTGCAAATTACAGCTCTAAACATACCAGTCCAGTGATTATGGTCCCTGACTTTTTTACAGATTTCATCGAATGATTGATTACACGACTCGCACCTCACAGCTGATTCAAAACGTTGCATATTTTCTGCGCTAAGAATTTCCATTTTAATGTTGACTTTCATTAATTCTGATATTTTTCTACTGATATTCACCAATGATGATACAAAATGTTTCGCAGCATTAGGTCCACGGAANTTCTACCGATATTCACCAATAATGATACAAAAATGTTTTGTAGAACAAACCGGGTTTGGTTGGAATCTCTACGCTTATATTCCGAGGCAATATACTTTCATCAGATATGACAACAAAACAGTAGTTCATTGCTTTCATGTTCATGTTTGACATATGAATTGCAAGACATTTTGTTATTGGCTGACTTTAGAATGCATTCAAAATCAGCGTATATAATGAGTGGAACAGGTTCTTCCCGTCGAATGTTTCTGAATTTCAATATGGCTTGGTCACTATTTGGATGTGGCAATACAGCTTTGGTAGCCTTAAATTTGCTACAGTTCTCCAGGTGTTTGGCAAGTCCATCATTACCCCAGGGTTGTGTTAGCAGTTTTCTATTAGTAAAGACTTTTAAACATCGTTTACAGTAGAGTTCTCGTAAATGTGACTTACTCCTTTGTCTACCCACAAGTCGAAAAAATTAGATATATAACAATAATGACTGTTGTTGTGTTCGGTCAAATAAAGTAAATCAATGTGATCGTTTTTGCATCTGCTTTTAGTTAGTTGCAGAGGGTAAACGTTATTTTTTTCATCTAAAGCAAATACATTTACTGATAATGTTGGATTAAATTTTTAAAATCTCCAAATTTGATTTAAAGGTGTAGGATAGTCAATACCGTTAAAGTTAAGATTGATATTTTTCTCTAGTTGTCTTATCAGACCATCTCTCTTTGTGTACACCAGACATAAATTTCGAAAGAATAGCCCATTTAAAGCATTTATTATCTCTATTTAAAACATTTATAACTGCTTTTTTAAGTTCAATATATTTTGGGAGCTTGATATGTGATGAAGCGTTTATAGGATTGTACCTGTGTATGCGCACGGCAATATTATAAATGAAAACTAGGGTCCAACCACTATCTTTCATTTCCATTTCCTGTCGTTCGGTCTCTAGATTTTGGAAAAACTTTTTTTAACTTTGAAACTATATCAGTACAACTATCCCCACCTTTTTACTTGTCGATTTAAAAGACGCTATTTTAGTATCGCCCCTAACTGGATGAATGTATAAGTATTCAACCACTAAATTAAATTTAATTAAACTATTCATGCATTCTTCTTTAATTTTTTCAACTAATTCATCATTAATGTAGGCGAAAAATTCCATTAAATTATTTATGTCCGTATCATTATCCCGTTTAAAAGTCTTTACTTTACCCGAGAAAATAGTGTGATCAAGAAGAAATCTATTATTACCAGAGTGATCAATTCTAGAGCCACAAAGTTTTTCAATAATACACGTAGAGTCTTCATACTTTCGTTTCCAAAAATTTCCAGATAAATTAATCCATAGTGGAACTGATGTCAACTGAATATATGAATATCTCCATGCTTTGATTCGAATAAGAAAACATCGTTATTTTTGGGATTAAGTTTCTGTTTCAAAGAATCCATTTTTTCTTTTATATTCGAAAATTTTAAACAAATACGATTATTTCAAATCACTTTGTACTCGATCAATAGAAAAAACACAACTGACTAACTAAAACGTTTAGATACTACACATCTCGATGTGTATCATTTTGTTAACTTTATGTTTGATTTTATTGGGTCAAACGGACTCCACCTATACATGTATTGTCGAATAATAATGCAGTAATTTGATTCGTTTGAATCTGCAAATACTCCTTCTCATAATAATATATCACCTCGTTACGTTCAATAAGTATAGTCAAAAACACATTTATACATTCTCCCTTTTATGCAATAGATTCTAAAAGGATACGAAGTAATGCGAAATACCACATTAGTAACAATGTAAACGCTAATGATGACAATATTGTCCCCTATTAATAATAACAATAATAGAATTTTTATTGGCAAGTGTAACCCTCACGCGCTCCCCCCCATTTATTGGCGCATCCTTTAGTAACAGTGAGCGTAATGGACAGCTGCTTTTACTACAATAGTATTTATGATTTGTCATGACGCTCCACACAATTATTGGCTATCATTTTAAAGTTATAAAAATATTATTTTTATTCATTTTCTGGTAACTAATATATTAATACTAATAATTGTACGAACACCTTTTTTTTCTTTTATTCCTTATAATCTCTCCACATAAAGTAAATAGATTTATTTTTTATTATATAAATATTTATATGTTGGATTTTTAATTTATAAATGTGAATTAAAAAAATTTTAATTTGTAACAAAATTTAAGCTTAAACTGTGAAAATATTTACTAAATCAGACAACATCAATCATACAACAAAATATTGAAAAAAAATGTATATTGAGTTGCACACCATGTTTTTTTTTAAATATCATTCGATGTGTTATATTATGAATAATTTTTATTTGGCGTGAAAAGTACATTTCTCTTTAAATAATAATTATACATTCGACAAATAAATTTTCTACAAGCAAAGTAGTACTCATCATAAAATCATATAATCAATTATATGTATTGGCTATCATTTTAGAATTATAAAAATAATTTTTTCATTCATTTTCTTGTAATTAATATATTAATACTAATTATTATACCAATAACTACCAGGTGTGCTCCTAATTAATTGCCGGTTTATTTGTAAAGAAAACACATTAATTGTAAAAAATCTTTTATATTTATTTTATTCAAAATATTTCCCATCGCTTTCTATACATTTCTCCCATCTCTCGGGCAATTTGTGGATACCACGCCAGTAGAAATGACTCTCTTTGGTGATGAAAAACTCGGTGAGCCATTTTCGTAAATTTTCGAATGATTCGAAACGCTGCTCAGAGAGAGCGTGACCCAACGATGCAAAAAGGTGGTAATCAGACGGGGCCAGGTCTGGTGAGTACGCCGCATGATCAAGTACTTCCCACTGCAACTTTTCCAATGTGTCGCGCACGACTTTTGATTTATGCGATGGTGCATTATCATGGAGCAAAATCACCTTTTTCTGCCTCGCATGATATTCAGGCCGGTTTTCTTCAATTGCTCGTTTCAAGTCTGTTAATTGTTGTTGGTAGCGAATGGCGTTAACAGTTTCGCCGGGTTTTAGCAGTTCAAAATAGATCACACCGGTCTGGTCCCACCACACACACAACATGGCCTTCCGACCGAAACGATTTGGCCGTGCCGTCGATGTCGTTGCTTCACCTGGACTGACCCACGATTTTTGGCGTTTAGGATTCTCCAAATAGATCCATTTTTCATCCCCAGTAACAATACGATGCAGGAACGACTTTCTTTTGTACCGTTGAAGCAGCATTTCACAGGTCACTTTCCGGTTTTCCATTTGTCTCTCGTTCAGTTCATGAGGCACCCACTTTCCACACTTTTGAATTTTTCCCATAGCTTTTAGACGTTTGGATATTGCTTGATGTTGAACTCCAAGCGCATCAGCGAGCTGTCGTTGCGTTTGCGTGTTGTCCTCATCCAATAAAGCTTGTAATTCAATATCATCAAATGTTTTTCGCTTACCGGAACGTGTGGCGTCATTCAAGTCGAAATTTCCACTTTTGAATTGTCGAAACCATGTTTCACATGTTCGAAGTGATAAAGCATGATCGCCATAAACTTCCACCAGCGCACGATGGCTCTCGGACACCTTTTTTCCTAGATTAAACATAAAAAGCAATGCATGGCGCATATGTTCAAAATTGGGCACGTAACTTGACATTTTTGACGCACAATAAAAACTTAATGAAAATGTTTAAAAAAAAAACGTTAACACAGTTTAAATAATTGATATCAACTATACAAAATAACATGTGTATGTTATCAATAGCAATACAAAACATAGCACGCTATCTGTCAAAAAAAACCGGAAGTTAATTAGGAGCACACCTGGTATTAGTTCATTATAATTTTTAACATAAATAAAATAGATTTATTTTTTATTATCTATATATATACGATTTATTATTTATAAATTTAAAAATATAAATGTAAATTATTAAAGTTGATGTAATCAGGGTAATTAAGTGTAAATGTAATAACGATAATTAAGCAATAACACTAGAAACGTTTATTCCGACGATAAACAATATAATTTAGTATTAACAATAGATATAGATGCTTAAAAATTTTTATTAAGTACAGTGACAGTTGACATAAAAATAGTTGAATTAATTCGCGTCTATCTATCCAGCCCCAAGCGACCGGTTCTCACCGCTCGTCGGCCACCCAGAATAGCGCGACCTGTCGGACGTGAAGAGGAAGCGCCGCGATCGCCATCCGGTGGTAACACCGGAAATGAAATGCGACCGCGACTAAGTTTTAAACTGACAATGTGAAAATATCAACAAAATGATAATTTGTTATTAGGAAAATTTTATTTCATTCAATTACAATACAATTTTGTGTTAGTAAAATAAAGTTATAACATATTTTCATATGTTATAACATAACAAAACGTATTTTAGACATAACTGACAATCATTTTCCAATCGTGCAATTATGGTGTGCCCATATCTGGNTTGACAATCATTTTCCAATCGTGCAATTATGGTGTGCCCATATCTGGTTTCAAGAGCTATCAGCTGTGTTACTGGCTATGGAGGATCCAATTATAATGATGACATAAGAACATATTCATTTTTAGCTTGTGAATTAAGTTTTTTTACAACATTCATTTTACTAAAAATTTTTTTTTATTTAAAATGGTAAAAATTTCTAAGTGGAGAAATGCGGTCGTCGCCCACAATAAGCCTAGTTGGTAGAGCGATGTATTGATACTACGCGTATTCGCAAACCTACCGGGTGACAGTAATTTGGATTTTTAAAGATGTTCCGAGAGGAGTCCAGGCAATTTGATTATATCATTAAAAAGCTGATTAAATTTTACATATAATAGTGTTAATTTCTAAGTGGAGAAATGCTATCGTCGCTTTCAATAAGCTGAGTTATTACGGCGGTGTGTATGTTAGTAAGTGTGTTTATATAAGGCGTCAGTTGATAAAGACCATTTAATTATTGTAATGTATGAATTTTATTTTTGTGGCTACATCTAGCGGTTAGAAAAAGCGCTATACTATATTATTAATATGTAACCGTGTAGGTAACCAATATATAAAAGTGATAAGAAGTTGGTGGAACAAAAATTGGTAGCTTCACACTCGTGTAAAATAACATATTTTATGAATTAATTTTTGTAAGGAAATATACTAATGAACATATAGATTAAACAAAATATAAATGAAAACACAATTGAAATTAATGGATTAATACTTAGAAGAACTGTGAACTATATTTATCACTTATATATGAGTATTTAAAATACACTAAGTCTGAGGATTATTTATAATAAGTTAATAAAGTTTTTTTTATAAAGACTAGTTTAATCCCAGGACTCTTATAATTATGTCTCTCGTTAAATTACAATATTAACATAATATTTTTAACTTTTAAAATAAAGGTGCATACAATTCACAGGATAGATAATTAATAATTATACAATAATAACTTACATTCAGTTGTATAGTATCAAGTTGTTTTAATAAGTCATTAGCATAATTATCTTTCACTAAATTTCTATGTAAGCTCAATAAGTTATTTGAAAACAAAGTCCATTTTTTAATAAAGTTTAGTCAATTATGTTAATAGTTTTTTGTTTCTGGATATTTTATAAAATAATCTTGAAAAAACCTAAAACAAAAATTTAAATAATAAGTAGACACAACATATTGCTTTTTTTTATAGTTTTAACCAGTATCATATTTGAAAATAAAAAGTAAAAAAAGTTGCTGACGAGTTGAGAGAAATATTACGTAAATTTTAATTTTAATATTACAACATTGATTACTATATTATAAAAAAAATACACATAGATAATAATATTAATTACTAATTTTTATCATTTTTTTTTTCTTACCAGATTATATCCTTTAGGACTACATAAAATATTTTAAATGATTTAAAATTTTTAGACAAATGACGACCAGTTATGCTATTTTAAACCACAAATTTCAGCCATTCTTATTTCCAGTGTTTTTTAATCTCATCAAAGTTAGAAAAAACCCAATTGTGCTTAATCAAAATTTTGCTGATTCAGCTTCATCTATTTTAATATTTATATTAAATTAATTAATTAATTGGATGTATTAGCATGAATATAAAACATAAATGTTTGATAATATTACTATCAGAAAATGTTAAAATTGATAATGTTTCAGAGAAGTTTAATAGCTATTAGTAAATAAAATAATAATGAGGTAACATGTATTAAAAACTTTTATATACATACATTTTTTAATTTTGAAATAATTTGTTAAATTTAAAAATATTATAATCTGTTTTTATTTAAAATACATTGGTTATTAAAAGGGTAGGTAATTCAAATATCAAATATTTTTCTAAATTGAAAAAGAGCTTTAATTATTAAATTTATTGATGGGTATTTGAAAAATGTATTTATTTGCATTTATCATTATTATTAATTGATTATGATAATTTTTTTAAAAAAAATGTAAATTAATTTAATAGTTTTAAACCTATATCCTACTTCTTGTTCTTTGGGAAGTATTTCAATGATAATTGAAGAAATTTTCCGAAATTAAAAATCAGTTCCCCTAAAACAAATATTTAATATAACATAAGTTTAATAAATAGAAATATTAAATTAGTATAAAATTAAAGGTCTATGATTATTTTATATAAGAACTATAAGTTTTCATGTATATTAACTATTTTAACTTACACCCATACATATTTAATTTATAATAAATATTTAAAATAACATAGTGTATATTACCGAGCTTTGTCTTTAAATAAATAATTTATTAAGTCTCGTAAGTGTATTTTGAGCATCATTAGATAAATGTTCATGGTTTACTTTTGCATCAGTCAAAATAAAACGACCATCATTAGTTGAATACATCAAGCTCATAATAGACTAAAAGTAATACATATTATTTTATAATTTGTCATACTTAAAGAATAAAATTTTATTAATATATTACTTGCAAAGTCCATTCTATTGGTTTATATGTTCCATACTTGAAATTTGATTCAGTTAGAGATGAATATGAAGAAAATTTATTAGAATTAGTTTACACATTTACACTATCATCACTTTTATTACTATTTAAAACACNGTATTTATTGTTGATAAAATAAAAAAAACTCAATACTTAATTGATACTGGTGCGGACTTTTCGGTTTGGCCAGCAGATCCTAAGCAGAAACGCAATAAAATAAAAGATGGTAACCCTATTTTATTTGCAGCCAACGGGTCAATAATAAAAACATACGGTGAAATATTAATTGCTGTAAATTTAGGATTAAGACGTGTTTTTAAATGGAAATTTATTGTCGCAGCAGTCAGTAAACCAATTATAGGTGCTGACTTTCTCCACTATTTCGGCTTATTAGTGGACTTAAGAAGTAAACGCCTAATTGTTAAAAATACCAAATTAGCCACCGCCGGAAAAGTTAAGAAGACGATATCCTTGGGCATCTTCGCTTTTAAAGACGATTCAGCGTACAGTAAGTTACTCCAAAAATTTCCGCAAGTATTAAGAACAAACATGATCCCTATAGATTGTAAACATAACGTTACACATCATATCATCACTAAAGGACCACCACTCTTCGCTAAACCAAGACGCCTTCCTCCGGATCGACTAGAGATCGCAAAAAAAGAATTTGCATATTTAGTAGAACGGGGCATATGCCGACCTTCAAATAGTCCGTATAGCCCATTACAACTAGTAAAAAAGAAGAACGGTGAATGGAGACCGTGCGGCGACTACCGTAGGTTAAACGCAGTCACATTACCGGACAGATACCCCATTCCACACATTCAAGACATCACACAGCGATTGCAAAATAAAAGTATTTTTTCAAAAATCGATTTGGTTAAAGCTTTTAACCATATACCAATAGAACCGTCCGATATTCCAAAAACAGCTATTACAACACCTTTTGGGTTATTTGAGTTTGTTCGGATGGGATACGGTTTTAAAAATGCAGCTCAAACATTTCAGCGTTTCATACACGGTGTTTTAAAAGTCTTAGATTTTTGTGAAGTGTATTTGGACGATATTTTAATTGCATCGTCTTCAACACAAGAGCATTTGAGCCACCTCAAACGTGTATTACAACGACTCAGTGAGTACGGCATTGTGATAAATACGAATAAATGTATATTTGGAAAAGAAGAGGTACTATTTTTAGGATACATCATATCGGGTAACGGTCTTAGACCAAATCCTGAAAAACTGGAAGCGATAGACAAATATCCACGGCCGAATAATGTACAAGAGCTTCGACGTTTTTTGGCTATGTGCAATTTTTACCGCCGTTGTATCCCAAACGCAGCAAGTACACAAACTATTCTTCACGATTATCTTAAAAACAGCAAAAAAAACGACAAAACACCAATTGTATGGACCAATCAACGGGAGCGTTCGAGAAAACTAAAGAAAACTTAAAGCGAGCCACAACATTATCGTATCTAGATCCGGCCGCGAATATTCAATTACGATGTGACGCGTCAGATATGGCGATAGGCGCAGTAATAGAACAATTTAAAAACGGCGTTTGGCAACCACTTGCTTTTTTCTCTCGCAAACTTGACCAAACACAAAAAAAATACTGTGCATACGATCGTGAACTTCTTGCGGTATATGAAGCCATTAAGCATTTTCGCTATATGCTAGAAGCCCGTGAATTTGAAATAATTACGGACCATAAGCCGTTAGTATACGCATTCACACAACACTCAGATAAATTACCACCTCGACGTGCACGACAACTTGATTTTATTAGTCAGTTTACAACATCAATACGGCACGTAACAGGTACACAGAATACAGTGGCCGATGCGTTATCGAGAATAGAAACTATAAATGCACCGCCACCGCTAGATTATGACAAGTTAGCTTACGACCAGTTAGCAGACGCAGAACTATTGTCGTTATTGTCAAAACCGGAATTATCGATAAAACTAGAGCTCGTAAATATGCCCACTACGAACACAAATATTTACTGCGACACTTCTAATGGTAGACAACGACCGTATCTTACCAAACAATTTCGCCGCAATGTGTTCAATTGTCTACATAATCTCGCTCACCCAGGTATACGGTCAACAATAAAATTAGTGAGTAGTCGTTTCGTGTGGCCGTCGATGAACAGTGATTGTGCAAAATGGACTCGTGCGTGTTTAGTGTGTCAAAAGTCAAAAATAACGCGACATGTTATAAGTCCGTGTGGTATTTTTAATGTGCCGAGTGATCGTTTTTCACATGTACACATCGATATAATCGGTCCTATGGTCATGTCACGTGGTTGTACTTACTGTTTAACCGCTATAGACAGATTTTCTAGATGGCCAGAAGTTTTTCCAATTCAGGATATTTCGGCTGAAACCATAGCTCGTACGTTATTTGAAGGCTGGATAGCTCGATATGGAGTTATGGAGAGATTGACAACAGATCAAGGACGGCAATTTGAGTCTACTCTGTTCACCGCAGTAACGCAAATTTTAGGGTTTAGAAGAATACGTACATCAGCATATCATCCACCAGCCAATGGTTTAGTTGAACGATTCCACCGATCACTTAAAACGGCAATAAAGTGTTACGAAACTGAGCACTGGACAGATGTACTCCCCTCAGTTCTTATGGGCCTTAGATCAGTGATTAAAGAAGATCTAGGTTTAACACCTGCAGAAATTGTATTTGGAAGTACGATTAGATTACCTAATGAGTTTTTTATGCAGTCATCAGTGGCGACAGACCCTTGTTCCTTTGCTGAAACACTAAAGAAAACAATGGAAACCATACGCCCAGTGTCAACTTCAAACCACGGAAGTAAAAAAGTTTTTATATATAAAGATCTAGCATCCTGTTCACACGTTTTCGTTCGGGTCGACCGGGTCAAGAAACCGCTAGAACAACCATATGAAGGGCCGTACAAAATTGTTCAACGATACGAAAAAACCTTTAAATTATTAATTAGGCAAAAAGAATGTATCATATCAATAGACAGACTGAAGCCATGTTTCAACGAAAATGAAGATAATAACACAAATCTATCAATAACAACGAACCAGCACAACCAGAGAAATACAACTACAAGACCAACAATAATACAAACAAAACAAACCAAGTCAGGAAGAACCATCCGCCTCCCCGTAAGGTTTTTGTAAATTGTGAATTGTATCACTTTTATATTTGTATTTGTATTTTTATATTTGATATTTGTAACTATGTATGTTAAACGTAAAATTATCGTTTTCACTCGAAAGGGGGTAATGTAGGGATTAACAAAGATGTTAAATAACATGTGACAATGAATGCTTTTATATATGTTTATATGTTTTATCTTAGATGTACTGCAGTACGATAACACTCCGTGTATTTTTTTTATTCTCGCGCTGTTCGTCAATCCAGTGACACTTTTTATTTGTACTCTTTTTTTATGTTGTATAAAATAAAAATGTACAAGTTACAGATATATAAGAATCTTAATAAAGTTAGTATTGATTTCCATGACTAAAGTAAAACTGCTGTATTACCACATTTTAAAAATTATAATACTTAAACTTATATGATTACACCCCAAATTAACAAAGCAAACAAAATAGGAAATCATGATTTTAAGTTTAAATTAATTTACAAATTCTAGGTTAGAGAACATGTAATATTATGTTTACAGTGATGTTTTGTCGGGTAAATATTTATTATCAGTGATTATCGCTTATTCGCCCTTCTAAAAATAACCTTTTGTAATATTTTAAATGGAATATCAACAAGCGTTTTGATATAACAATGATTGTATTAGAACTAAATATTTCTAAAGCTTAACTAATATACATTAAATGTTCAACATAACTTATAACAATGGCAAAGTTAACATGATTAAATTATTTTAACTCCTCAATTATAAAAAGTTATTTTATAATAACACTCAGTCTGATAAAATCAAAATATTTTGTTTTTACACTCGTCCAGTTAGTATATCAATTAATAATAGTGTTTAAATCAAAACAGTTCTAATATTATAGATTGGCAAATAGTNCAAAACAGTTCTAATATTATAGATTGGCAAATAGTATTTTTATTACAATAAGAATTCACAACAAATAATAAATTTTAAAATACCAATTACAAATAAAAAATTTCTTGATGTTGTTTTGACAAGGTGTATAATATTTAGTGTAAGGTATCCACTTAACACCTACTAAGAATGGAGAAAAATATATATTTCTACACAATATGATGCTATAAACTAAGTATTCAAAATCATAAGTGAAATTACACACCAAGTCAACAATATATTATGATATAATATACAATGCATAGATAATATTATCTATGTATGATCATAGACAAGTTTTTTAATAAAAATCATTTAAATATTGAATATTTGATTAAAAATGTATACTATAATTTTTTAATTTAAATAAAATGTATTGCTTTAAATAAGCTTGAAACTTTTATCACTACTTGATCATATTACTAAAGTTATATATTTTTTTATTGTTTTTTATTATTACAATAATCAAATAAATAAAATATAATAAATATGGCTTTGAACATTTAAAAAAAATAATTACTTGTGTGTATATATAT
>NW_026099576.1:27513583-27519947 GCF_025091365.1 Daktulosphaira vitifoliae
CGGGAAGTTCTAGCTGTATTTCCCGTAGCTGAGATAGTAACTTGTTAGGAGGCAAAACTGTGGTGTGAATTTTGCCATGGATAGCAGAGTTGATAATAGAAACAATATTTTGCGTTTCGTACGCATACTGATTTAGAAGGATTTGGAATAACGTTGATTGCTCTAACAAAGCTGTTTTCGTGATTAGACTGTTGATAGTTTGAGAATTCTTTATGACTTGGTTATTAAGATATTGAATATTCTTTACGATTTCGACTTGAGCTTCATTAATGTGCTTGGTCATGTTATTGATATCAGAGATTGTCGTTTGGAATAACCGCATTTTTTTTCTAATATACTGGTGGCGGTCAATTTGGACTTTGCAAAATCTATTATTTTGCCAAAGATGAATTCAGTGTTTAACATGTGACTTGAATCAAAAATTGTTTTTGCTACCGTCTTTACTGAGCTGATCATGTTACGGCGGACCCCCGGTAGTTTTTTTTATGGATGTCTTGTCCGAGTGAGATATTTATGGCGTTTCGGTTTGATTCGATTTCGAAGAGATATGGAAGTGTAGCCCTATCAAAGTGATGACAAGCTTCTACAAATTCTAACACACTAACTTTGTCTTTTAGTTGTGTGCATAAATTACGTGTTGTACTATAGAACTGCAAGAGAGTGTTGTATTTGGACGCATACTGTGATGTGTCCAAGAATGTCACTATTGTCCAGTCGCTGCTGTGTAGTTTGACATTAGATTTCTTGTCATAATACATTCCTATGTGAGGAGTTAGTATGTCTATTTGTGCTAGATTGTCCGGTGGGTGAAACATTTTGATAAAACTTAGAGAGAATAAAACATTTTTTATGTTTAATCCCTCAATATAAATTCTTAATGAGCCACTAAAAAGTATAAACTTTAATATATAAAACATCAATAACTTTAATAATAGACAAAGTGCTCAAAATAAAGTTATAATCTTTTTTCAAAATTATGCATAAACAGACAATAAAATTTTATAAAAATACCTTTTAATAAAAAATATAGGAACATTCATAAAAATTTTTCAAAAATATCAAGGTAGCTAATAAAAATAATAAAAGGTTTCAATAAAACAACAAACATATATATTTTTTTCCAAAAATATATTAAAATTTGATTATAAATAAGATTAATATACAAGTACAATTGTAAAAAAATACTAATACAAAATTTTTTTTATAAAATTAGCTAACAAAAAACTAAAATTAATATGATAGTTCTAACTAAATTTATTATGATTATAAATTTAATTATACAAAAAACATTATACATTGTTTGTATATTTATAACATTATTACATTATGTAAAATTTTTTTATAAAATATTGTTTATGTAACCCAACTAAGATTTGTAATTACTAATAGATATTTAATCATTTAACACAATTCCAAAGTTAATTTCTACTTTTGGCTTTTATTTACTATGAACATAGGTATTAACTTAAAAATATAATAACTCAAAAAGTTTGAACAGAAAATAAGACACATTCAAAAATACATGTATATTAAAGTGTTTAATTGTATATTATGAGTAACAGATAGAAATTATAAGTGAAAAATTAACTATACATTTTAATTAATAAATACATTTTTCTACAATCAAACAAGTTTTGGTTCATAGATGTTTACAAAATATTAAATTAACTATTTTTCATGACTTAAAATAAAAAAATTTTAGTTAAATCCTTTAAATGTTTTACAAAACGAAAACAAAACAAGAATATTTGTCAAAGATAAAAAATGTTCAAATATAGATAACTTAGAAACTTGTATAAAGATATTGATATATATAGATATAGAAACTTGTTCCTTTGACTGAGCCCGGGTTGTAACGTGTATACGGCTAAGCGCATCAGCGTTTGTATTATGGCAACCTGGCTTGTACTGAATTTCATATTCATATTCTTCTAATTAAGTCTCCATCTCGTTAGCCTCGAGCCTGGGTCCTTTATATTGAATAACCATACAAGAGCTCGGTGGTCTGTTACCACATTGAACTTTTGTCCAAAAAGATAGGGGCGGAACTGCTTAATACCCCATATGATAGAACACAACTCTTTTTCGGTTGTATTATAATTTTGTTCGGCTCGATTCAGAGTTTTAGATGCGTACGCGATTGGTAAATCCTTGCCGATAGAACACAACCTATTGCAACATTGCTTGCGTCACAAGTCAGGTTAAATGGTTGGCTAAAATCTGGATATTGAAGTAGAGGTTCTTGAGTTAGAACAGTTTTTAATTTTTCAAATGATTCTTGACATTGATCTGACCAGTGGAATGAGACTTCTTTCTTTAAAAGATTTGTGGCGACTACAGGTCTTTGAACGCACGGACCATTCCAGACCGGTATCCAATTCCGCACATTGAAGATTTCTCCCAACGGCTCGCGCGGAAGAAGATCTTTTCGAAAATTGATCTGGTACGCGCCTACCATCAGATCCCTGTGGCAGCCGACGACATCAAGAAAACTGCCATTACAACACCATTCGGCCTTTTCGAATTTCCACTGATGAGTTTTGGACTTCGAAACGCAGCCCAAACCTTCCAGCGTTTTCTCGACGAAGTTCTGAGGGATCTTGACTTCGTATACGTCTACATAGACGACATCATGATAGCCTCCGAGACGGAAGAAGAACACGAAGAACATCTCCGCCTAGTCTTCGAGCGACTCGAAAAATACGGCCTCGTGATAAACGTCACTAAAAGCGTTTTCGGGTTAGACGAGATCGAGTTTCTAGGTTACACCGTCAACTCCACGGGTGTCAAACCGC
Organism: Daktulosphaira vitifoliae; assembly: GCF_025091365.1. Lineage (NCBI taxonomy): Eukaryota > Metazoa > Arthropoda > Insecta > Hemiptera > Phylloxeridae > Daktulosphaira > Daktulosphaira vitifoliae. Next base: position 27,516,379 of record NW_026099576.1, read on the forward strand.
CAGTATCGAAAGTCCAGGACATCAGCAACTACAAGCAGCCACAAACCGTCAAGTCCCTACGTAGGTTCCTAGGCATGATTAATTTCTACAGGCGATTTCTTTCCAATGCTGCCGATCTCCAAGCACCTCTGCACACCTACTTGCAAGGGAAAGACGCCAAAGGACAGAAACCGATTCCATGGACTCCTGACGGCATCCAAGCCTTCGAAAACTGCAAGAAAGCTCTGGCTACCGCGACTCTCCTGTCGCATCCGGATCCAAAACTACCCTTGGGACTCTTCACCGACGCATCGGATCTCACAATTGGCGCAGTTCTACAACAACTCACCGACCAAGGATGGCAACCACTAGCATTCTTCTCACGCAAGTTACAACCAGCCCAAACCAAGTACAGCGCTTTTGACAGAGAACTTCTCGCCATCTACCAGTCGATTCGTCAATTTCGGCATCATCTCGAAGGTCGAAGTTTCACGGTTTTCACAGACCAGAAACCTTTGACTTTTGCCTTCCGCCAGAAACCTGAAAAATGTTCACCACGTCAATTCCGTTACTTGGATTTCATTGGCCAGTTCACCACAGACATCCGCCATATTTCTGGAAAAGACAACGTCGTCGCTGATGCAATGTCCCGGATAGACGCTGTTTCAGAGGGTATCAACTTCGACGATCTTGCTCAGGCCCAGCAAAACGACGAAGAACTCCATCGTCTCCTGAAATCCAACTCACCCTTGAAGTTGAAACAAATATGTATCCCTGGAACATCAAAAATGCTTTTCTGCGATTTGTCCACAGATAAAGCACGCCCGTTTGTCACTCACTCCTTCCGCAAGCAGGTATTTAAATCCCTGCACGGATTATCACATCCTGGGTCACGTGCAACAGTCAAACTCATCGCTGAAAGATTCGTCTGGCCTTCAATCAATAAGGACGTTAGAACTTGGACCCGAGAATGTATCCCTTGCCAACGAAGCAAAGTGCACAGGCATGTCCACGCACCACTTGGCGAATTCCAACTCGCAAGTTCCCGCTTTGAACACATCAACGTCGATATCGTCGGTCCACTTCCCTTCAACCAAGGCTACCGCTACCTAATGACCTGCATCGATCGTTTCTCCAGATGGCCAGAAGCCTACCCTTTAGAAGACATCACGGCAGACACCGTTTCGAAGGTCATCTTCAGGGAGTGGATTTCACGATTTGGTGTCCCAGAACGGTTAACAACCGACCAAGGCCGACAGTTTGATGGTGAGCTTTATAATGCGCTCCTTAAGCTTATCGGTTCAAAACACATAAGAACGACCGCTCGACACCCTCAATCCAATGGCATCATCGAACGCTTCCATCGGCAACTCAAATCAGCCCTACGCTGCCACGAAAGCGTAGACTGGGTCGAACGTGTACCCATCGTCCTAATGGGCATCCGAGCTGCATGGAAAGAAGACCTTCAGGCAACCTCAGCAGAGCTGGTTTTCGGAGAATCCATACGTCTGCCAGGAGAGTTCGTGAACCCGAAACAAACGACAGGAGACTCCGACCCAGCTGTCTACGTCAACCGCCTTCGCCGACACTTCAACGAGCTGAAGCCTCAACCAACTTCATGGCATGGAGATAAGCCAACTTTCATTTTTAAAGATTTGGCCTCATCATCCCACGTTCTGGCCTACCGCAATGCACCTAAAGGTCCGCTGGAGAACCCCTACGAAGGTCCATTCCCAGTCATATCACGGCACCCTCGCTATTACGTCATCAAAATACGTAACCGAGAAGTAGCTGTATCGTTTGATCGACTGAAACCAGCATACGTGACCAGGGACAGCCCCGATGACCTACAAGGGCACGAAGATCGACCACAAGACCAGCAACCAGAAAACCAGCAACCAGCCGACGACTCATTTCCAGAGGACAGTCACTCCGACAACAACCGTACAACACGTTCAGGAAGAAGAGTGCGCTTCACACAGTTTTATCAAGCGGGATAGAAACAGTTTACTCATTGAATCGTAATTTCATTACTGGAAGGGGGGTGATGTGGCGGCCGAATGTTCTAGAACGTTCGACCGCCGCCGCCTCTAGAAGATTCTTCGGCGGTCGATTGTTCTGGAACATTCTACCGCCTATATAAGAAGTGGGACCGTTGCTCCTAGTTATCAATCATCAAACCACAGTGTCCAGTGATCAGTCATCAGTTATCATTTTCATAAATTGTTCATTTTGTTCGTTGTTCATTGTTTATAGTTCATCAGTTTAAATTATTATTTGTTATACTGTAAATTTACTGTTGAAATAAATCATATTTCCCACATATAAAATATTTATATTATAAAACTACATTTAATATCTCAAAATAAATTTAAGTGTATAATTTTTTGTTTTAAGTTAATTGTATTAACCAACTGTTCAATATTTTTAGAAAAAATAATTTATTTTTAAAGAGCNTTTTTAGAAAAAATAATTTATTTTTAAAGAGCAATCTACAACTAACTTTTGAATTGGACACAATTATACTATTGTATTATTATATGATATTCATTAACTTATTTAACTAATAAATTAAATACAAATTAAAAAAAAACCTAAACTTAAAAAAAAAAACCAGCACAGTGGGTCGCGGCACAGTGGTGACGTGGCACAGTTGGATCAAGTATAATGATATCTGACAGTGNGCACAGTGGTGACGTGGCATAGTTGGATCAAGTATAATGATATCTGACAGTGATTAAAATCACTATCAAAAATAAACGCTTCGATGCAAATCTTTAGATAGTGTTTAATTTTAAAAAAATTGGCGTTTTATTCCAAAAGCTACTTGATCTGCTGTTTCCTTATTAATATCTCGATTAAGATAAAGTATATTGAATGAAAAAGAGATTATTAAAAAATATTATTCCTCATAAAAAAATTGTATTGATCCATAAACTTTTCAATAAGTTATATCATTATAAAGTTAAATACAATATAAATAATAAAATCGAGAATTTTCACACGAAAATAGCATTCGGTAGCCATTTTCTCCGTGAAGACAAGTCCAGTGGTCAATTTTTTTTTTTTCAAATTAAAGTATATTATAATAGCTTTAATTTAAGATATATATAAAAGTGTCAGACCTTCCGGAACATTTTCAAAAGTTATGTTGAAAAAGTTCTAATTTCAATAACCATTTTTTATATTTGAAGCCCCCCCATATATAGGGAAATAGTCTGATTTAAAAAAAATTTGACCTTCCGGAACATTTTCAAAAGTTAATTTTTTGTGAAAAAGTTGTTATTTTAAATCCCCCCCTGTGGGCAGGTTAAGTGTCACATTTACAAAAAAAATATACCAAATAATAGGTAAAGATATCAAGCATCTATAAAAAAAAATTATATTGATATGTTCATTTTTGAAAAAGTTACGGCAGTTTTTAGTAAAAAAAATTGAAAAAATTTCGAAAATTAGCGATTTTTAAATTTGTAATTTTTTTAGAGGTTCCCCCCATTTACGGGGAACGAGGGAAATTTTTTCAATTTTGAAGGGTAATGTCTTCGACTAGATACGATTTGTGATCTTTTGACGTATCGTTGAAAGAAATC
>NW_026099576.1:27520035-27552775 GCF_025091365.1 Daktulosphaira vitifoliae
CAAAAAAAAAAAAAAAAAACACATCATAGTAAAATAATACCTTCTCAGCTTCGCATCGAAGCTAATAACTTTTGTTTAAGTTAAAAATACTAATTAATATAAAAATATACAGAGTTATTGGTTTATCATAAACCACTTGTTTAGTCACCAAATAAATACAATACAGAAAAATAAAATAATAAATTAATAAGAAAAATGATAGTTTCTTTCTTTTAGTTACAAACTTAATGGAGTGTCAACTTTTTTAAATGGTAACATACATATTTAATTAAATTATAAAATAGCGCATATAATAAAATGGCTTATAAAATAAAAAATTATCTAATTAAGTAAATTACGGGTCGATAACAACTTTCAGTATTTCTAACTATTATAACTAACAGTATTTCAGAAATTATTAACAATGTAAAGTAATGACTGGAGATGAGGAGTGGGTGCTCCTTTTTTTAGAACTAGTCATTTACCGGCCATACTCTTCGTTCTGCCTAGATATAAAAATTAAAATAATGTCCAAAAGTTGTTATCCATCAGTCATTTTCTTAATTAGATAATTTTCTGTTTTATAAGTTAATTAAATATGTATGTTGTTACCTTTAAAAAAATTGACAACCCTATAACTTATTAGATATTATCCTAATAAGTATACTAAACAGTATAAGTATATTAAACAAAAAATTAACAAAATGTAACTAAAAAAATAAAAAATAATTTTTCCAATATATTTATTTTCGAGTAATCAAGTGGCTTATGATAAACCGATCACTCTGTAGAATATTATTAAAAATTACTAATAAAAAATATACATACAATTTACAATGAACATATGTTTAGAAATTTGCTTTTATTTGTTGATCAATATTTAAAATTATCTAGTTTCACAAATCACATTGACTAAGTTAGCATAACATTTTTTTTAACTCAGTTATATCAAATGTAATATATTTTATAGATGTTTTTAATGTACTATTACATGCTATGAAAAAAAAGTTTCTATATCTTATGGGCATTGTTGTACCATAAGTACTATTATACATTATACATTATATGTATATGCAAAAATAAACCCTATTTATGATCTAGCCAATGAATTGTGTATTAATTCTCATTATTACTTTATATTAACATTGATTGCTGGCTTGATTGTTAGAAAATTACATACATATGTACATATGTATGTAAATAAATTATACATAAAAATGTGAAACGTATATGAATGTATGTACATTTAAAATATTATTGGTTCTTCACCAGAAAATCTGTTCTGCATGGTGGTGTCTGCAACATTCAAATTTTCAAGAAATTATTAAAAATATTAAAATAGAAAACATGGATGATTTTAATATTATTAAGAAAGCAAAATCTAGATATGCGTATTGGACAAAAAATGGCGAGGTAAATGTTTTTAAGTATATTTTTCTTGTATAAATGTATAGATTGACCTGATATACTTTATAATAAGTATAATGTTTAATAATTTAATTATAAAATTATACGTATATTATGATCATACATAGGCTATTAACCCTTAAAGCTTGAATATAACATCTGCTTAAATCCATCCTTGCAATCTTTTAAAATCTTTCCAATGTCATAGGGTTTACCTACAGGTAGTCTTTAACCAAAATTTTGCAACCAATATCTTATTAAATATTTTTTTAAGTAGTCCTCCATGAATAAGCAATCAATTCAAGTCCTCTATGACTTGTTTGATATAACTCTATTTTTTTGGTTATAGAGTAACTATACAAGGTCCACTTTTTATTTTATAGTAATCTTCTTATTTATAAATTACATGCATAAATCATTCTTGAAAATATTTAGATTCGATGCTGTACAACTGACCGAAAAACCCAACACAAGATGTTGTATCTCATTCCAAAATGTTGGCCATCTAATTTTATTAAAAATGAAACTACTAGTCAGGTCAACCAGACTATTTCTACAGCACAAGAAAATAAAAGTATGTAACACAAGTTCTTCTAATTGATAGTAATTTTAATAGCAATTTTTTATTTATTGTTTTAAGGAATTTTAAGTACGAGTTCATTGGGCTCCTTGCGGCACTCTGAAAAAATTATGCATGTAGATGAGGACTTGTGCTTCTAATTAACATGTTTTTCTAGTAGTAACAATAAAAAGAAATAATCATTAAATTAACTAAAAAACGAATTTTCATGGGTTACTTTTTTATGTATTATCAAAAAACAAAAAATAATAATAATAACATTACCAATATAATAACAAAAGATTCCAGGAACAAATCGCTTATTTTTATAATTTAACTACTAGAAAAATAAGAATATTCTTTTAAGTTTCTATCTACTATGTTATTTACAAAACTATTTAGGTATACACTTATAATACTATTTTCAATTTTAAGGTTTTCAGATTGACTTCACATAATACAATAATCTAAAAAAAATAAAATCTGAATGTGTAACGCATAGTCAGATTGGAACTCTTTTANAAAATAAAATCTGAATGTGTAACACATAGTCAGATTGGAACTCTTTTATGCTTTTATAGATTTATCTTTTAGTTTTAAAGTAAACTACAGTTTATTTTTTATAAATTCATTACTTAGTCACATTCAATAGCAAACTTTATATTTTACATATTTTTAAGTTATTTTTTTTATTAATTAGTTTTATTTTATTTTAATTTACCTATTAATAATTAAAATATTAAAGATGTCGTTTTACAATAATGAAGAAAAAATAAATAATAGGTCTTGCTTCATCGAAAGTAAGAAAAATAAGAGAGCTGCAACAAGGTTAATATATAATAATAATTATTATTATAAACATAATTATTAGTATTCAAAAATATTCATTAAACTGATTTAAAATTAAGATTATACTTAAAAGTAATAAGGACAGCATTTTGAACATCTATAGCAAACACAATATTAAATATAAATTAATTTAAATAAAGTTAACAAAATGAATTCATTACTTAAATTTAAATTGAGTTCTAAATTATTTTTTCACATTTATCAGAATAGCTATTAGTATCACTTCGTATCACAAATTTAATAACTTATTATTTTTAGACCGTTTAACTTTATTTTCTAAGTATGATATTCAACTCTACAGTACACTGTTTGACGCATCACGATTTTTTCAATGTACATTTTTTTGCATACTAGCAAAAAACGTTTTAAATCGGGGTCTATGAATAATGAGAAATTTATTCAAATGCGTGATTAAACAACTTTAATGTAATTAATTAATTAAACCAGGGAAGCTAATAAGATCTTAAAAACGCTAATCTACCTCAAAATAAACATAAATATGACATTGGCTCAATGTCAAATTGAGCCAATTGCAGTTAAATATTACATGAATGCCTTTATATAAATACGTTTATATCAATAACTATTAATGAAATTGCATCTCTCTATACATAAAATGTATAATATAAATTATAAATGTAATGTTAAGATGAACTTACATAATTTTTCGGCATTACTCAACTGAATTAATTTAAATTACACTTCTACAGCAATCCTTGATTGATTTCATGTTGTCAACATGAGTTATGTTTGCATGTAATCCTCGTTTCCTGATTTGTCAAGCAGAGGGCCTACTTTTGAATCATCGAAATCAACGGATTCTATTGTTTTATTAGGTATAAGGTCAAAATTCTATATTTCCACGAACATAAATGTTCATCAAACAGATTCTATTGTTCTATTAGGTATACGACCTTCTAGGTATGTTCGATGAACCTTTAAGTTCCACGATTGTTTGCAATTTATTGTAATAATGTAAATAAATATTTTGAATTTTAAATTTATCAATTTGATTTTTATAATTAAAATATTTATTTTTAATTAATATATTATTTTTTAAGTAATAATAATTTATTGCTAAAACATACATTTATAATTTGTTAGTTTTAATTCACTTGATGTGAATTTAGTTTAAGTAATTCACCAAAATTAATAAATAATTTAATTACACAAATTCTAAAAAAAAGTATGTACAATTGCACACATGTTAAATTAAAAATTATTAATGCACTTTAAACAACAATACTAAAATTATCGAAAATAAAGTGCTACATATATTTTATTTTATTTATTTATTTTTATATTATTAATTAATATAACTAATAATATACGATGTTAATTTTAAATTGTATTTTAAGTAAATATGTTTACCTAAAAGGTAAGCATAAGGGTAAAACCTTTTTATTGTTATAAATGACCGTCCGTTCGCTATTGGATGGTTTTTAACAACCGTTGTCAACGAACGTTTTCTAATGTTCTAAACGGTCGTCCCTTCAATATTTCATACGGTCCGAACGTGTTCATGAACAAATGATTAAAAAATAGATCCCCAGGTAGTAGCATTTTCTATTTCTGTAAAAATAATAACTATTTTTCTGAAAGACAACTGTTTTTAGAAAGTAATTTTAATTTTGGGAAGGCCTGTCTCCCCTTATAACCACGCCTAGGTAATCTTACCGAAATCTGCCACAGTAAATCAAACAAGTTTTATAAAAAAAATTTAGTTAAATCTTTTAAATGTTTAAAAAAACGAAAACAAAACAAGAATATTTGTCAAAGATAAAAAATTTTCAAATAAAGATTTAAAATAAAAGAATAATTATGTAACTTTTAAAATATTGACATTTTAATAAAAAGAAAATATGACTTATAAGATTATTTATTTCTTAAAAATTTAATTGTACATACATATATATCAGATTTAGTTAGATAATAGTTTTGTTGAAGATCAACAGAAATGACATATTGTCAACTAACAACTCTAATTTTTAATTAAATCTTCTTCAGAATGCATAGACATAGTGAGTATATATAAAAAAATTTAAATTACATTTATAATAAATAATTATTGTTAATTGTATAAATTGCTGCATCCAAGTAATTATCATTCGAGACTTATTATTTCTATAATTTATTAAATGTGTCATTATTTCCGGAACATTTTCTAAATTTAATTTTTTGTAGAAAAGATGAGTGTGAAGCTAACAATTCGCGGTCCACCAACTTTTTATCACTAACAAATATTGGTTACCCTTCAGTTACCGATATTTTATAGAGTATAACGCTTTTTCTAACCGATAGATGTAGACACATAATACCAAAAAGCATATATTAAACGCATTTACCAATCATACACACAACAAAGATCTGTCGGCCGGTGGGAGTATATGTACAATTACTATCGTATACACCACCGTAACAACTCGAATAATTGTGAACGACCACTGCATTTAACAACTTAGCATTTGATATTATAATATAGAGTTTTTTTATAAGCTTTCAGAATATGTATAGAAAATATCTGGACTCGTCTCGGAACATTGTCAAAATAACAAATTACTGTGCCCGAGTTGGTGCGTTTATACGCTACCAAAAGTAATTTTCGCGGTCTTTATTTGCAATATTCAGTTATACCTGCACGTTTCACCCGTTAGCTTTTCACACCACTTATAGAGTTTTTTATAAGCTTTCAGAAAATGTATAGAAAATATCTGGACTCGTCTCGGAACATTCACCAATTCGCAACCAATTACTGTTGGTAGCGTATTAACGCAACAACTCGGCGTCAGTAATTTACGATTTTGACAATGTTCTGACACGAGTCCAGTTATTTTCTATACATATTCAGAAAGCTTATAAAATACTCTAAAATATAATATTAAATGTTTAGTTGTTAAATGCAGTGGTCGTTCACAATTATCCGAGTTGGTACGGCGGTGTATACGATAGTAATTGTATATATACTCCCACCGGCCGACAAATGTTTGTTGTGTGTATGATTGGTAAATGCGTTTAATATATGCTTTTTGGTATTATGTGTCTACATCTATCGGTAAGGAAAAGCGTTATACTCTATAAAATATCGGTAACCGAAGGGTAACCAATATTTGTTAGTGATAAGAAGTTGGTGGACCGCGAATTGGTAGCTTCATACTCGTTAGAGAAGTTGCCATTTTGAATCCCCCTCCGTGAGCTAGTAAAGGATCAGATTTTTAAAAAAATATACATGTATACCATTAAGTTTAATAGGTATTTTACTAGGTATACATACTAGATGTATAATAGAATTTTGAACTGAATTATAAGAAAAAATTGAATAGTTAATAGGATAAATAAATAATTTTACCATCTACATTGTTTCCTTGGTTTCTCAATACATTAATACTCTAGCCTTATTTTTCAATGTTTGGCTACACTGGGTAAAAGTGAATATCAAATTAAAAAAAAAAACGGTGGCATAGTGGAGACATTGCATAGTAGGGTCTAGTATAGATTTAATCTGACAGTGATTAAAATCACTATCATAAGAAACGCTTCGATGCAAATCTGTAGATAGTGTTTAATTTTAAAAAATTGATGGATAATTGCAAAAGCAACATCAACTTCTATTAAAATAAAATACAAAACCCATAATTATCATACAAAAATAGTATATTTTTCAATATGGTAGCCATTTGCGTATAGAAGATAGATCGTCGGGACAAATTTTTTTTTTTCATTTTGTAGTACATAAAATAAGCTTTAATTTTATATATGTTTAAAGGACGCAGTATTTCCGGAACATTTTCAAAAATTAAGTTGAAAAAGTTATTTTTTGTAAAAAAGTTACTATTTTAAATCCTCCCAGTGAGCAGAATAAGTGTTAGATTTTCAAAAAAAATTATATCAAATGAAAGGGAAATATCTAAGGTTTCAATACAAAAAAATATTATTTTCATTTGTTCATTTTTGAAAAAGTTATGGCAGTTTTAAGTACAAAAAACATCCCGATAAAATGTAATTTTTATCGCAAACATTACATTTTTTTTTAAATTTTCGACAGCCATTTGCACATAGAAGATAAGATGTCGGGACAAATTTTTTTTTTTCATTTGATAGTATATAACATAACCTTTGATTTGATATATGTTTAAAGGACGCAGTATTTCCGGAACATTTTCAAAAGTGCAGTTGAAAAAGATCTATGTCTTTTAAATTATTGATTTAGGTAAAAAAGAATTAAAATTCTATTTTCACGAAAAAATTGACATAATAGACCTTTCTCTTACTAATAATTACTCGATTAAAGGCTTGTCAGAATCTATCATTAAAGTAAAAACTATTCACACTAATGACACAACCGGTATTATATATGACCTAATAGTAATTAACGAAAACATTTTGATTGGAACTTGTATAACGCAAATTAAAAACAATTATACATTTGTACCGATTTTAAATACATCAGAAGAAGACGTTTCAATTTCTATTAATAATATTAAATTTGATTCTCTACCACAAGATTTCGAGCTCATAAATGTAAATACTACCAATTGTAATAATGCTAATAACAATAATAATAATAATAGATTAACTCTTTTAAATCAAAACCTTAGGTTGGATCATTTAAATGACGAAGAAAAATCGTCTATTAATAATTTATGCAATCAATTTAATGATATATTTTTCTTACCGGATGATAAACTCTCTTACACTAATGAAACCGTATATAAAATTATTACACCTAACGCTCATCCCATCAATATAAAACAATACCGATACCCCAACTGTCACAAAGAAGAAGTTGATAGACAACTTAAAAATCTTTTAGATCAAGTTATCATTGAAAAGTCAAATAGTCCTCGGAACTTACCTTTATGGGTGGTCCCCAAAAAATCAGACGCATCAGGTAAAAAGAAATGGCGTATAGTTATAGATTTTCGAAAACTTAACGAAATAACCGTAGGCGATCCTCTTCCAAATTTTAATGAAATTTTAGATCAACTAGGTAATGCATCTTATTTTATTACTTTAGATTTAGTATCAAGTTTTCATCAAATTAAATTACATCCTAATGATGCTCCTAAAACCGCTTTTAGTTCAGGTAACGAACATTATCAATACACTCGTTTACCTTTTGGAAAAAAAGAAGCCCCAGCAGCTTTACAACGTCTTATTAATAATGTTCTTGCCTCACTTTTAGGAATTAAATGCTTTGTCTATATGGACGATATTATTATATATGGTAAAAACTTATTAGATCATAATAATAAATTAACAGATGTATTTCTTGCCTTAAGAAACGCTAATTTAAAACTACAACCGGATAAATGCGAATTTTTAAAAAAAGAAATTGCTTACTTAGGACATATAATTTCTGAATCAGGTGTTAAACCTAATCCAAATAAAATCGAGTCAGTAAAAAATTTTCCTATTCCAAAATGTGTTAAAGATATTAAATAATTTTTTGGTTTAGCCGGTAATTATAGAAGGTTCATACCAAATTTTTCTAAAATAGCTCGCCCTTTAACATCTTTACTTTCCAAAAACATAGAATTTAAAATGGGTTTTGAACAAATTAAAGCGTTTAATAATTTAAAAGAAATTTTAATAACTGAACCAATATTACAATAACCAAATTTTAATAAAGAATTTATTTTAACAACAGACGCGAGTAATTATGCAATTGGAGTGGTACTTAGTCAAGGTGATATACCTAATGATTTGCCCATTGCATATGCTCCTCGTATATTAAATAAAAATGAAATATCTTATACGGTCACTGAAAAAGAACTTCTTGCTATTGTTTGGGCTACTAAACATTTTAGGCCATATTTGTATAGTATTAAGTTTAAAATTCAGACAGATCACAAATGTTTACTATGGCTTTTTAATTTAAAGGATCCTAACTCAAGACTTATGAGATGGAGATTGAAATTATTAGATTTTAATTTTGAAATTATTTATAAAAAAGGAGTTAATAATACAAACGCTGATGCACTCTCTAGACCAGCGGAATATTTAAATGAATTAATTAATAATAGTAATAAAAACGAACCTAATAATGACATACTAAAAATAAATAGCTACAATAATTTTATAGATGTTCAAAATAAACAACTAATTTTAAATAAAAATATCATAGATTCTAATGATACAATTAGAACTACTAAAATTAAGAATATAGTATTATTTTGTCCCGTAAAAATTAACGATAAATTTGAATTTAAAAATATTATTAATCCTCAAATAAAAGTTAATCAGAATGAAATCACATTAGAAAATAATTATATACTCGTTTATCATAAATTACACTTTTTTGATTCTTACGATTTCCCTAGACTATTTCTAAATGTGGAAACTCTAAAAGAATTATTATTAAGTAAAATTAATATTAATTGGAAACAGTTAAATCCTTACTCAGGTATATTTTTAAAGGATCTAACATAAAAATAGAGTTAGGTCAAAATGACGACATACATTTAAAAACGTATGATAAAAATATATTATTAAATGAAATACATTCAAGCCCTATTGGAGGTCATTTTGGTATCTCTAAAACAATGAAAAAACTAAATCAATTAGGTTACAAGTGGAAAAAATGAGAAAAGATGTAAAAATTTTTATAAAAACTTGCGATCTTTGCCAAAAAAATAAAGCAACATTTAAAAAACATAAAAATCCCATGTGTATCACAACAACGTCAAATAAAGTCCTTGAAAAAATTTCTGTTGATATCGTTGGTGCTCTTAATATGACAGAAAATGGTAACAAATATATTTTAACAATCCAGGACGATTTAAGTAAATTTATTTTCGCGTAACCCCTACAAGACACTCAGCCGATTCTATAGCAAAAGTTTTAGCTTATAAATATATCTGTATGTTTGGTATTCCAAAATATATTCTTTCTGATCAAGGCGCTGATTTTTTATCTAACATTATTAAAAATATGTGTAAAATCTTTAAAATAAAAAAAATAAATACCACTGCCTACAGACCACAATTTAACGGTTCTCTAGAGCGTAGTCACCAAGTTATTCGAAATTATTTAAGGAATTTTGTTGATAATAACTTAAATTGGGATGAATATCTAGACACAGCAATGTTTTCTTATAATACAATGGTACACAATGCTACAAATTACCCGCCTGCAACACTTATGTTTGGTAGAACAATTAGAATACCAACTTCTAATAGAGAATCACCAGAATTTAAATATTCATACGATGACTTTTTAGATGATTTAAAATTAAAATTAAATACTTCCCATCAAATCGCTCGGCAAAATCAAATTAAAAATAAAGAAAATTATAAAAAAAACTACGACTCAAAAATTAAAAATGAAAAAGAAATTCTTAAAATAAATGATTTAGTATTATTAAAACACGAATCGTCAACGAGCAAACTCAGTCCAAAATTCAAAGGTCCATATGAAATAATCGAATTAAATAATAATGTTAATGCTACTATTAAAATAGGAAATAAAAATGTTAAGGTACATACCGACAGATTAAAAAAATACTTTTCTAAAGAAATTAATAATATTAATATAAAAAATTTAAACCTACATTAACCTTACTTCAAAATTTCTTATCATCCTCTTATAATTAAAACAAATAATATTTTTTTTTAGGACAATGGAGTGTACGACTTCACAAACCCTGGAAACAATTAATTATAAAATTATAGATTTAAGTAAAAGCCCCGGAATACAATACAAAAAACTTGGAAAAGCTAAAATCTATGATAATTACTAGACTTTTACATCTTACATAAATATAAAATCATTAGAAAGTAAAATTATAGACATAAATAGTATGTTAACAAACGTAGGAACTATAAGCAATAAGAATTATTTAATAACAAAAAATTATAAAATTCTCGAAAGTATGGCTGATAATGTTAGGGTTCAAATAAAAGACATTAAACACTTAACTCTTCATCATAAGGTAAAGAGATCTTGGGAACGTGCAGGAAGCGCGATTAAATGGCTTTTTGGTAACTCTGACGCCGACGACGTCAAACGGTATGACAATATGATTAATAAACTTGATAACGATGAAAAGGATATTTTAAGAGTAGTCCACGACCAAGTTTCTATTATAAATAGCACGGTTTCTAACTTCAATGAGTCTATTAATTCGTTTAATGAAAATAAAATAATATTTGATAACAATTTAGCAAAAATCTCCCAGTCCATATCTGGCTTACAGAATATTACAGCTGATTCGGTAGATTTTGAAAATATTATAATTACACAATCCTTAGTTGAGAATAATATTATATCTCTAGATAAAACCATAAGTAAATTAATTTTAGCCATTATTTTTTCTCAGAGGAATCAATTACATCCTATAGTAATAAAACCAGAACAATTTTTAAACCATATTTTAATTAAAATACCTAATAACCTTTAAGTACCAATAAATGTAAACCTTGATAACATTAACGAAATGTATAAAATTTTAGAAATTAAAACTATATATAATAATAATAAACTAATTTTTTAATTAAGTTACCGTTAAGTAGTATTAATAATTATATAATTTATCACATTGTACCAATTTATTCATCTTACAAAAAATGTCAAATATCTTTTTACGGATAATCTAATATCGCACTATATCAAATTCGACAGCCTTAGTAATTGTCAATTATTAAATAATGTGTTTGTTTGCCACCGGACTCCTAATAGACTCTTGAAGCTGAAAGATCAGCCATGACGGGATGTGGTACCTGAGCGATGGTTCTGACACATCTAGTGCATGATCCAATTATCTTGCGGATGACGACTCGTATTGACATGATGCAAAACTGGCGGCTAATCAAGGCGGTGATGACCCTTGGACCTGAATGACAAGTTACAATATGCCAATGACGTGCGATGAGTACTGACAGGTAAGACGTTTTTGCTAGTAGAATGGGTTGTCGTTGTGACACGGGCATTAATGCATTGCTTAGTCGACCACCTACGCGCATCACTCCGTCAGAGTCAATAAATGGCCGAAGCCCGACGAAGGTTCGTTATGGCAATCGCCGATGATGCAAGTCGTTGAATAAACTATTCAAAGTGCACCTTTGGGACGAAGTCACAATGATGACAAGGGTGTCATGTAATTCAGCGTTGCTCAGGTAACCGTGTGGATACTCCCCGACATCGTCCAATAAACCGCCGCATCCATGAAGTTACGTAGATCAGCTGAGTGTAAGAAGAGAAACGTGTGAACCATTCAGGTTCGACGTCAACTGTAGTGGCTAGAGAGACTGCTTTGGATTCCGGTAAATGCTCATCGGGCAACAAATGCTGTAGTGGATTTTCCCACGTATCTTCTGGCTGACTGAGGAAGTTTGGGCCAGACCAGTATAAAGTGTGATGAAGTATTTCCGAAGGTAGCAGGCTACGAGAAGCACAGTCCGCCGGGTTGGATTCGGACGGCACGTATCTCCAAACGCACTTAGGTATATATTGCTGAACCTGATGGACACGATTTGATACAAATACCTTAAATGTTGAGTGGGGTTTGATAATCCAAGACAACGCCACTTGAGAATCGGACCACGCAAAAACATCTTCCACCACAACCATATTTTCCAGCGACTTCTGAACTCTAGCGATCCATAGAGCCAATAATAAAGCAGCACACAACTCTAACCTGGGCATGGTGGTTGCCCTCATGGGTGCCATCTTCTTTTCGTACCTACTAGCGACGTGGTGTATGAGCCATCAGCCGACCGACTACGGATATAAATGACAGCGTCATAACCTCTCTCTGACGCATCACAAAATCCACATAATTGAATACACCCGAATACAGATACGTGTCTGGGTATCTGAATGTTAGTTAGCGCGTTAAGATCCTCAACGAACGCTTGCCATCTACCGGCCAAGTCCTGTGGTAGCGGGTCATCCCAATTTAATTCAGTTTTCCAAACGAGCTGTAAAATATGCTTTGCATGAAATACCACCGGGGCAATGAAACCTAGGGGGTCAAAAATTTGTGCTATGGCCGATAGAACGGAACGTTTAGTGATAGCCTTGGATGAAAACTGTACTTTGAACTCGAACACATCTTTATACGACTGCAACTGCAAGCCGAGAACCTTAAATAAGCCACCATCGTGGTCATCAAAGTTTACAGCCGTGACCGCTCTATTTTCCGGGCAACACGGTCGATAGCACCTGGACGGAATTGCTAGACCATTTTTTCAATTCTAATCAAGCACCAACTGCAAATCAGATTGAAATTGTAGCAATTCAGAAGTACTGGATGCGCCCACACAACGCATTACGAACCTGTGGTCAGTCAGCGCACTCCTGTTCCGCAATATCCTGTAAGACTCGCAATGCAAGGAACGGAGCACAATTTGTACCATAAGTTACCATGTTGAGTTCAAATTCCTCAATTTTATCCAATGGGGATGGTCTCCAAAATATGTGTTGTCTTCCGGTATTCTGGAAGCACCAAAATCTGCCTGTACATTTTACATACGTCTGCTGTAAACGCATATTCATAAATACGGAACCGCAATAAAATATCAACGATGTCCTGTTGTAGCTTGGGTCCGGTATAGAGACACTGATTTAAAGAACTTTCAGATCCGGACGTAGCCGACGCATCGAACACCACACGTAGTTTACTTGTCGCTGGTGATCCTGCATACACTGGGTGATGGGGAATGCAATACACTCCAGGGGTAGTCGCAATGGACATATGGCCCAATTGCTGGTAGTCGCGCATGAACGCATAATATTCTTCGGCTAACTTAGGTTAGTTTACGTTCTAGATTTTGGAAACGACGTAAAGCTACTTGTCGGGATCCGGAGCTGGTTCCGTTAGAAACGGCAGAAGAACAGAAAAACGTACCTGGTCATTACGTACGCGCTCTGCACAGTAGATACCTTCACATCGACCATTGGCAGTGAAAGTAGATAGAGCTAACTCCGGCTCTTCCAACCTCCAAAATCGCTGAACCATATTTTTCAAAGACACCGTAAGGCATGCTAAATTGGACTGTAGAGTGATTGATGAGTCCGATTATAATCCATCCAAATAATGACCCGAATGCTGCTGGAGATGAATCATCAAAACTAAAACGTTTTCCATCCATGTTTTAGGCAAAGATGTCCGCACCGAGTAACAAGTCAATTGTTGCCGGACGATCGTACGAGGGGTCTGCTAGGGCCAGATGAGAAAATTGGTCCTTTGTATGTGATGCTACTAATGTTGACAGCATAGAACCCGTAATTTTGGGTAAAATCCAGGTCTTAACCGTTAGACAATGGTCCACGTTGTATCTCGGGGTCACACAACACTCTACCATTCCGCTGATGCTTGGAACGGGAACTCCTGACAAGCCCGTCAATGGAACCGTCCACTTAGAACGCTGTTATCCTAGCCGATCTACACATGACATTGTGATGGTGCTCACTTGAGAAGCGGAATCAATCAACGCCCGCACCAAATGCATACAACCTGCGCGATCCTTTATATGCACCAAATCCGTCCCCAATAGAACAGTATGTTGACTAGACGAATTAACTAGAGAGGTCTCCGGAGCGATAGGACTATTTTGCCCCACTTCACGTTCTCGATGTAGAAGAGAATGATGACGACCCGAGCAACGATCACACGGCTTGAAAGCTTTACAATGAGTGGACCACTGTTTGAAATTAAGACATCGGAAGCATACTCGTTTATCCCGTGCTATCTTAAAGCGATCTTCGACTGACATATTTAAAAATTTGTTACAACTAACAGACTCATGCCTTCCATTACAAAATAAACAATTGTCCGACGCGGAACCACTAGGCCGTGACGTGACCAGCGAAGCCTTAGTCTTTCGATCCCCACGGCGTGTTGCAGACGCATACTTTGATGTAGCCGAGTTAGAAACTTGACGTGACCCACCAGACATATTGACCACCTCTAAAAGGGACAATCTATTAAGCACATAAGACACAATATCGGCTAATTTTGGAAACATCTGATTGTTGACAGCTTCAAAACCCTTTCTAGTAGCTACTGGTAAACACTGCATAGATAAAAAGAACAACAAAAATTCCCCTAAATCTGGTACTTCTAACGATTGAAGCATAAATACATTGTCTGAGAACAAATTTAAGAACTCTCTCAGCCCGTCTAAACTCTCGTGCGATTGAGGTGGTGTACAGATGAGCTTCTCAACGATAAGTGTAGCTAATTATCTGGGTTTATCGAAACGATGGGTTAATGTAGACCAGGCCAACGCATAATTACGTTCAGAGACCGTAATATTCCTAACTGCTATCAAAGCTTCACCACGAAGGCAGCCCAACAAATAATAAAAACGCTCGATGTCAGACAAGTCTTGCCGGCAGACCACTAATGCGGTAAATCGATCCCGGAAAACCGGCCACCCAAGAATGTCACCACTAAAAGAGGGCAATGGAATTTCCGGTAACCGCGATCCGAGTGATCCGATATTATTGTTGCATATGGATAAATTGGGACCACCAGTGCTAGTCGTGGCAGTGGTAATAGACTGAGAAACTACATTATCTGAATGCCCCGTAGGCGTTACGAGGCTATCAGACATATGTGAATCAAGTGGAATCAGGTTAGACCGTGGTGAATCATTTAAATTATTAGAACCATTAATTTTTTCTTGTTCGATGGCACCTGATGGTTTATATTGTTCGACAACACTGACCGCGATAACAAATAATTGACGAACCTCTGACTCGGGAGTTATAGAAAATTCATTCGTACAGTCTAAATCTAGCATCGCGTCCAATACTTCTTGATTCGCCCCAAGAAAGCTCTTCCATAATGTTTCCAGATCATTAGCGGCAACTAAAAAACGCGGCACGAGTGCTGGTTGAGTGTCTAAAGCCGCAGACATGTCGACGATGGATCGGATTCGAGCGACAACAGTATCCCTCGCTAAAATCGCGGTCGTTCGAGCTCTAATAAAATTTCGCATATCGCGTTCCGATCTGTTTTTATTCACATGAAAATAACATTTTTATCAATTACACAAAATACCATTATAAAAAAAAAAAAAAAAAAAAAAACCAGAAACGAGCTTACTATTGCCGCGCTATTAACACCAAATCACGGTCAATTAAAATTAATTAATAGAGAAAAAAAACAATAATAATAATAATAATAAATAACTTCACGTGAAATAATCAACGAAAATAATTAAAATATTAATAAGTTGCAATTAAAGATGATTATATCATACACAATTCAAAGTTGCTCTTAATTCTTTTGAACGCACTTATGATCACATAAGAAAGAAAGAAAAAAATCCGTAAGTAGGGTAATTTGGAGAGATCTGGCCCCCCCGCCTCACCCACTCACCTTCCTTGCGGTGGAGGAAGTGTACGGGGGGATTAAATCTAACGTAAACTAACCTAATGTAATGGTGGGGGAGAACGATGAAACCCAACGTAAACTAACATAATGCAATGGGAGGACGAAACCTTATGTAAACTAATCTAATGCGGGGGGAGGGAGAGGATGAAACCCAACATTTTCTAAGAATTTTATCATCGACTAGCAGACGCTTAGGTAAGCATATGTCAGACATCAAAGGTATCATAATATTATATCGCTAATAAGCGTCTGTAATTTTATTTTTTAAGTTTTTTCTGACTTCGTGTGCAGCTCTTACAATACTCGATACTCCACCAGCCAACGATCCTAAAGCTGAAAGTCCAGCAAAAATAGGAATGAGTGGCAGCACACCTCCAAATTTAGGTACTTTGATAGTGCGAGGTGTTTTAAATTTTTGTTTTCCCTTTATAGCAACACGAGCTGCCGCTAATGCCAAGTTTGCCGCACTGTTAATATCTTTTGAATTACGCATAGCTTTACGTCCAACTCGTAGTACACCACCAAAACCCATTCCAATCTTTCTTTTAGCTTTCATGGTATTTGTAACAGCATACGCAACAGCCTTTTCTCCAAATGAACTATCGTTTGCTTTTACGCGGTCCCAAGCACGTTTTTCCAACTCGTAATCAGCCAAATGCCGTTGCGATAAATCATTTGTTCTTGCATACGCAATATCATGGTCACGACACGCTGCATCGAGTTTATTTATTCCAGGATCACCACGTGCTAGTCTTTTATTAAGTTTTGTGCCTGGTCCGCAATACTGATGCCCTGGAACATGCATTTCAATAGGCAATCGATTAATTATTGAATTAACAATACCGCGTCCTACACTTCGCTTTGTCGCACGTCTTGTTCGCACCATTTTCAATTTATAACTGTAAAGGTTTTTTGAGTTTTTCATCATTTATACTCATTCGTTTGACGAGTAATAACGTGCGCTAATAATGTTTTTTGAGAAACAGAAACATACTCTATCAGTCGATAATGTCGTGGATCTTACAGACCCCATAGAGTCTAAACATGGACCGCTGTTACCCAACACAATAAGATGCATAATATGTGGACCATCGAATTGTGGTAAAACAAATGTTATGTTTAAATTATTAACTGAGGAAAATGGTTTGCGATTCGAGCACCTATACGTTTACACGAAAACCCCGGATCAGTATAAATATAAATTATTAGGTGAGATTATGGATAATGTGGTAAAATTATCCATGTTCACCAGCAGTGAAGACGTGCCACCACCCGAAAAATTAGAAGCAAACTCTGTATTTGTATTCGATGATGTGATTTGTGAAAAACAAATTCATATGACATCTTATTTTTGCCGAGGGCGACACAATGGTGTTGATAGTTTTTACCTAACACAGACGTATTCTAAAATTCCAAAACAACTGATAAGAGATAACACTAATATGATTATACTGTACAAACAAGATGAAACAAATCTCAAACACGTTTATGAAGATCATTGTTCCAGTGATATGAGTTTTAATGAATTCAAAGCAATGTGTTCACAATGTTGGAATAAAGGACGATATAGTTTCATTACTATAGTGAAAGATGATGACCTCAACAATGGTCGATATCGATGTGGGCTTGATATATTCATAAAAATGACGCGAGTATAAAAAGACGACTCATACTGCTATATGTTTAGTTAATATCAAGATGTCGGATAAAGTGTTGAAAGAAATCATACGCTCTAAACAAAACATAAAAAATAAAATACAGTTAATTCATAGAAATGTTGAGAAATCGGAAAATTTTGTACGTACACATATGTCACCGCTGGTGACACCTCTTCAAGAAATAGCTAATCAAAATCGTGTTGAAATGGAAGAAAAGCAAAAGCATAGAAAGTCATTGTTTCGTCACTTGGACAAAGCCCGTCCTATAGTAAAAACTGATCCAATTACATCCGAAGAAAATGATATGATACAGAGCTCTAGCGAACCCTCTACATCTCAGGAAGAGGAAATAAAGATGGAAAGTTCAATAAAAAATGAACCTTCTATATCTCAGGAAGAAATAAAGACGGAAAATGTCGATAAGCCTAAACGCTCGTTTTCCAGTGAAATGCAGCGAGAAGATTTTTCAAAGTGGTTGTTAGAAATGGATCCGGTTTACGGTTTAAAATATGTGAAAGATAATGATTTTATCATGGGTAATACTACGGTTAAAATAACCGATGATTTTTCAACTATTAAAGTTGGGACATTAGCACCACGACCACTAAGTTATGGGCTTTATCAATTATTATTTAAAAGTAAACCTGCAGTTGGTTCATTCAATAAAATGGATTTATCGGATTATAAAACTTTACTACTTTACACTAATGCCCATTTAGGTCGAGATGGAAAATTGAAATGTAATGTAGGTTATAAATATAAATACATCATTAGTAACTTGTTTCCTCCGAAAACAGTCAGTGGTGTATTAACCTACAAAATTTTAAACAAAAGACCTAAAGAATACGTATATTGGAACGATCCTAATGAACTCATAGTTTGATTAGAACTTTTACACGCTGCAAGAAGTGCTGGAAATACAGGTGTGGGAAACGAAATACTGTCAATAGAAGAAGAGTTACGAGAACTAGGTGTAATATCATGAGTAAAGTAGCAGAGAAAGTAGCAAATGAATTACATAGACCGGCTAGAAAAATATTTCCTAGAAGAAGAGTTGTATCGTATGGCAAAGATGACTTGTGGCAAGCAGATTTAGTAGATATGAAAAAATACTCTACAAAAAATAAAAAATTTACATTTATTTTAACGATAATCGATGTTTATACAAAATATGCGTGGGCTGTGCCTTTAAAAAATAAATCTAGTACAGAAGTCAAGTCGGCTTTTGAAAAAGTCTTGATCAATAGATCTCCAAAAAACT
This sequence comes from Daktulosphaira vitifoliae, assembly GCF_025091365.1. Lineage (NCBI taxonomy): Eukaryota > Metazoa > Arthropoda > Insecta > Hemiptera > Phylloxeridae > Daktulosphaira > Daktulosphaira vitifoliae. The sequence goes on from NW_026099576.1 coordinate 27,539,091, forward strand.
TGCATACAGACCGAGGTTTAGAATTTTTCAACAAACATTTTCGGATGCTCATGAAGAACAAAAATATAAATCATTATTCAACCTACTCTACAATGAAAGCGGCTGTTGTGGAACGATTTAATAGAACACTTAAAGAAAAAATGTGGAAAAAATTTACTACCAATAGATCATATAGTTGGATAAACATTATAGTAGATTTAATAACAAATTACAATAATACAAAACATAGCGCCATAGGAACAACTCCTAGTATAGCATCACGTAATCCTGGAAATGTCAGTTTTAAACGGCTACCTAATTTAAAATATAATAAAAAGTTTAATATTGGAGATAAAGTTCGTCTGAGTAAACATAAAGCAGTATTTTCAAAAGGATACACACAAAATTGGACATCGGAAGTCTTTACAATCGCAAAAATTCGTGATACAAAACCTGTCGTGTACGAACTGACAGATGAAAACAACAGACCTATAAATGGTTGTTTCTATGAGCACGAACTTAGCAAGACTCAGTTTCCAGAAGTTTATTTAGTGGAAAAGATCATTAAGAAGAATAAAGACAAATGTTTTGTCAAATTTGTTGGTTTGGATAATTCACATAATAAATGGATAGATTCAATCGATATTATATAAAATGCCTATAATTTTTTTTTTTTTTTTTTTGATATTTATTATTATAAAATATTTTTTCATTATTGTAATAAAACATTTAGTTGAATAAATAGACAATTACAAATACAACACGAGTTTTTTTTATTTAATAATTAAAAATATAAGTATATTTACTTTTTTTTTTTTCATATGTTACATTTTAAAACTATATACGATTACATGTGTATTACTAACATTTATTTACAATTATTTAACAAAAAAAATCTTAAAACTATTTATACTAGTACACATATTTTTACAAATTATTTAACAATATTTTTTTCCAACGAGAATCACTTAAATACTACTATATTTGTATTAACCTCCCTGTAGTGGTGGTGGTGGTGGTGGTGGTATAGCATAATGCCCGTGAGCCAACGTGTCGATTCTGTTTTCGAGCGTATAGCGCTTATCGTCGAAACGGTTAAGCGCCAACTTGGTTGTACGTAAAGTGCGTACTTCGTGCTCGAACGAACGGATTGACACGTTCTGTCGGTACGGAGTGTATGGCAGCGATAATGTCGGTAGAGTCTCACCATCGCGTACAGCTCCGATGACCACACGGGCATTCTCTCCAGCCAATGCTCGTTTTGACACATCGTCGCCATCGCCATCGTCTTCGAACAAACATCGTTTGTAATCGTCCAAAGACAGATGGTTCCGGACGACGTGCCCGCGGATCCCCTTAGATTTGATTAGTTCGCTGCCTTCCATGTCATATGCGTAGCACTTTGATCGAAGTGCAGCGATCTCAAAGAGGGTAAGGCCACCGGTTTCGTCTGAAAACAGGCCGGGCATCTTCTTTCTATCGGTCGAGTAGCAAGAGTGATCCTTGGGCAGGCTAGATGCGTCCACGTGCACCAGTAAATCGGGGCTATCAGCTAAATCCTGATAGAAGTCGCCGACTCTGAGCAGGTATATGAAGGAGTCTGAGAAAAATGAAAAATATATAAATATTATAAAAAATATTTCTACTAAATAATTTCTAAATTTTAAAATATTTCTATTTTGTGCGGTTGTACTCACCAGTATCCATGTAAACCAATTCGATTGCGTCGCCATAATGCGGTTTCAATACGTCATAGAAGTACTTGTACATTAGCGTCTTGCTAATGTCAAGCACTGCTAAACCGACGTATATTGGTTTAATAAACTGGACAATCTTTGTGTCCATTATGACAGCGCACAACCTTTCACCGTATTTGATACAGTCGTTGAAGGTTGGTTGGTTTACGAGCTTGCTTAGACGTTTGGAACTGGATATTAGCTCAATGCGGGTACGCTTTTGCATGTTCTCCATGGTTTTCCCTATAAAATGTAAAAAATTATCGAATAACCCACAACTGCTTTAGCATTGAGCATGCACTTACCAAAGACGGCATTATTCATTAGTTTGAAAAATGCTATTTCAAAAGCATTTGCCGCCTGTTTCCGCATTTCAGTGTTCAACTCAATGTATGGTTTCAACCAAGCACTTTGTTGAAACTCTAAAACGCGGTGCACCTGCAGTACAAATATTTATATTAGTATCATCGCTTATAGTTTATAGGTTAATTATACATACTTTATCGACTTGCAGTCCGTGTGCGATTGCCTGTTTTAAGTTGACATAGTGTACGACGTACCGTTGTTTGGGTTTCAAAGTGGCCATGAGTTTGGTCTCTTTGGAACCCGGCGGTACATCGTTGACAGGCAAGAACGGCAAGTCGTTGTGCTCGTCATGCAGCTCTTGTGGATACGATACGTCCACTTCATATATACGCCCCGTATTACCAGTGTCCGACAACGATTGGAGGTCAGCCAGAGGGTCTGCTCCTTTATACCACCGGAAGCCACCGTACGGCATGGGCTGACTCATAGCCCACCCGTAAAGGTTATTGCCTGTAAACATTAAACGTTATTAAACCACCGCTCAAATATTGCGCGTTTATATATATACGTATAGATTACTTACAGTCTTGGTACACGATCCATGATTCTGGTTTTGACGGATCGTAATCGGGTGTCTTAGAATTGTTGGCCTTTGCATAGTGCTTGACGGCCTGCACTAGCCCACCACGAATGCCCTGTTCCACCATCAGTAGCATGTCGTAGTCGTTCAAGAGCTCCAGCTTCATCCTGGTGTATTTCAACATACAATCGAAGCTAAAACCAGGCGCGGTGTAATAGTGTGCCGGGTCCAAATTGTATGTTGAAATACAGATGTCGCGGAAGTTCTCAAACACATCAACTAACAACAACACGTCGATCTTAAGGTATAGGTCGCTGTACTCACCGAGGGTTGAGCAGCCGAAACGGTTCCACACCTCCGTGGCATGTCTATAGTCATCATCATCGATATTCGACTCACTTAACTGACTATAGAAAGCGTCATGAGACGGTAGTTCCGTTTCGTCCAATTTAATCCAACTATCAGTGTACTCGTAGGGGTATACGCCCTTACGCGTCACCAACAACATGTCTTCCGGACGGAACACCTTGGCCGTTTCCCGAAATTTAACGAAATCAGGCGTCATTAGGTTACCGGCCAAGGTGGACAGGGAGGAGGCCATGAACCGGAAGGTGTCGACGAACCGTATGGAAAAGTAATTGGTTACGTATTTCGTCACTGAAATATACTTCTCCTCGGAATTCGGTATGACCGAAATCCTTTGGTCGTCCTTTGGAAATCCTTTAATAATACACAGACAGCGCCACAATTATTTCTCATAAAATTACAGACGCTTATGAGCGATATAATATTATGATACCTTTGATGTCGGAAATATGCTTACCTAAGCGTCTGGTAGTCGATGATAAAATTCTTAGAAATTATAATGCCATAACGACAAACGATACCAACCATTGTTCTCATAAAATTCATACGATAATTATTATTACTTATGACGACATCTTCAATATTAAAAAAATATGCTTACTTAAGCGTCTGGTAGTTGATGGTAAAATTCTTAGAAATGATTTGTACATTTAATAATACAAAGACAGCGTCCCATAAAATTACAGACGCTTATTAGCGATATAATATTATGATACCTTTGATGTCTGACATATGCTTACCTAAGCGTCTGCTAGTCGATGATAAAATTCTTAGAAAATGTTGGGTTTCATCCTCTCCCTCCCCCCGCATTAGATNGTTTAATTCTCTCCCACCCCCCACCTATAGAGTAGTTTACGTAAGGTTTCGTCCTCCCATTGCATTATGTTAGTTTACGTTGGGTTTCATCGTTCTCCCCCACCATTACATTAGGTTAGTTTACGTTAGATTTAATCCCCCCGTACACTTCCTCCACCGCAAGGAAGGTGAGTGGGTGAGGCGGGGGGGCAGCTCTCTCCAAATTACCCTACTTCCGTATTATTATATTAGACACATTCTATAAATAACTTACTTCCTTAGCGCAACTTAGTATGTTAATAATAATTAACAACTTATTTTTGATTTAATTTAATAAAAAAAAAAATTTGTTTTTTAAGTATTCTATTTTGACACTTATTTCTTCGCGCAAGATGCACACTAAATATCAGACCTCTGTTCGACAATTTTACTAATTAAATTACACCCAATAAATTGATCGAAATAAGATTTCAACGCATGTGCTTATTAAAAATAAATAAATAAATAAACTATAGTTAAAAAAAACCAAAAGGAAAAAAACAAATCGACACAAAAAAAATTAACTAGTCGAATTAAATTGAATACCCACAGCAAATAAATTTAAACAATTAATATTCAATAATGATAACTAAAATTTACCAATCATAACTATTGAATTCGCCTGTCTGGCGTGCCACTAAAAAAAAAAAAAAACACTTTTACTTAACCTAGGACCCCCCTTTTTTTTTTTTTTTTTATACACCGCCGGCATGCTGTGGACTGCCCTGGAACTACCGCGAGGTATTGCTTCAGGGCGGCCCACGCTGTCTAAAAATTCACACCACCACGTTGTGAATCAGCCCGAAATTAATCAAGAGCTGATTCACTACGTGGTGTGGCCTCCCCCGTTAGCCGGACCCCAGAGTGGGATCCGTTGCCCAGGCCGCACCACGTGGAGGTGGGGGTAGGACTTTGCTATGTTTGGGACAAGTAAAACTCACAACAGAGAGACACAAAATCACAGAACCTGACTTTCAGGCCTCTTTGCCCTTGCCGGGGCAGTCCTTTGCCACATGGCCCATCCCTTTACATGCGAAGCATGCGCCAGTAAGGTCTGGGCCCTTGCAAGTACCCTGCACATGGCCCCGCTCCAAACATCTATAACAGTGCGGTCCTTTGTCATGTAAGAGACGCACTCTACACGACGTCCAGCCAATACGCAGGCGGGTTAGCCCAGCGAGTGGAGCCGCAGCTCTGATGGGCACCTCGCACCGTGCGTACCGGCCTTTCCCGCTACCAAATAGCCGGACCACAACGGGATCGGCTACCGAAGCACCATTCGCGGTCGAGATGATAGAGGTCAACGCTCCCTGAACGTCCTCTTCCTCTATCCACTCCTCTACATCGAGAAGCATGAATGTGCACATCATCACCGGACGATGGACGCGCACATCCATGCCGTCCAGCGCCTCCACAATCTTAGTGGTCAGCAGGTCGGCTTGAGCCCCGGTACCTCGAACCTCCAGGAGCACTGCTCCTGACTTGGTTCTGCGGGTACCGGAGACCACAATGCCCAGCGCCTGGAGATCAACTTTCTCCATCACCGTTTTAATGACTGCCGAGTATTTTTGGTCCTCTTTAAGAGGACCAATAATAACGGCTTCAGTTCGCGGTGCTCTCACCTTGATAGCAGGTCTCCGTGCTGAGGTAGGAAGCCCGGGATTAGGGCGAGGTTTGGCCGCTGCATTTGGGGCCTTGCGGCGGACCACCTCTGACCACGCAGCCGGCGGTGGAACCTTAGGCACTACCACGGTCTGGGGCAGCGGTACTGGGGTGCGTGCTGCCTCTACTATTACTGAGTCTGGGGCAGGTTCCCCTCCCCCATCGACGCTCTGATTCAGCTTCTTGTGTCGCCTTTTTCGCACCCGCTTAGCCACCTTGGTGGTGGATAGCAGGCCGACGGGCGCCGCAGTCGCACCTGGTCTCGTCGGCACGGCAGGCTCGGTGTCCAGGTCGCCACCGATCATAACCGTGGTCACCGAGGAGTCCTACGCAGTTTGCGTGCCCGCCTCTTTGGTCGACCTAAGTAGGGCCGCTCCATCGGGAGCTCGTGTCCCGACTCTTCCCTCGAATGGGGCCCGATGGTCCTCGCCGCTCAACGAAGGCCCCCTACTCCTTTCCCTCTCCAGTATTGTCNTCTCCTTTCCCTCTCCAGTATTGCCTCGAGTGTCCTTGTCGCTTCCTGGACCTCTCTATGAACTCCCATGCCCCTCCGTTTGTCAATGACACCACGGAGTACTTTGACTTGGTCGGCAACTTCATTGACCATGGCCGCAGTTGTTTCCTCCGTAGTATCATTCCTTCTTTTTTTGCGAGGCTCGGCTGAGCTCCTTAGATCAGTCAGAGCCTGGCACGACAGGGAAATTTGCTCCAGAAGGAATGCCAAATGAGTGTTTGGCACCTCCTTCATGATGCTCCCTTCTACCTCTGCGGATCTGGAGAGAGAGACGAGGTGGTTGAGGCCGACGTCAAACGCCTCCTCATCATCACTAAAATCCTCCCGTACTGCCGCTCACCTCTTCCCCGGTTGACGCTTTGAGGGCGTCTCCTCCCGGAGGGGGCTGAAATCCGGGGACTCTTCCCGTTGTAAAGCGGACATGCCTTCTTCTCCCAAAGACGGCTCCGCCTCATTCCCTCCTGGTCCGTCTCCTGCACGCATGACATCATCTTCTTCGTCCTGCGCAGCGGCGACGGAAGACAAGAAACCTTTTCTCTGGCTCGCCTCACAGTCTCCTTCTTGTGGCACTTATATTCATACAGCTCAACCGCCTGTCGCAGTCCGTGTCCCATTATTTGTATTATCTTGCTGTTCTTGTAGCGGGTGAGTAATTCGGTGGCGACTAGTCGGGCCAAACTATTGACCCGATCTGCCGCACCCTCACCTCGAAGGCTGGAGATGCAGCTATCCATTAAGCCGGCTCTCTCCTCGTCGTCCTCTACATCATCAAGAGGATTATACCTCTCTTCCTTCACCGGTGCGAAGACTCCACCATCCGCAAGGTTCTTCTCCATCATTCCCAACACCGTCAGTACAGAACTCCGGAAGCCATCCGGGTTTCTGAACCTCCTGAGTGGGAAACAATGACTCGTGACTTCCACCGAGGTCATACGCTGGTGCAGGTGCATCCAGCGGCCATATTCCGACCGCGTCAACGGAATTCCGTCGCAGAAGCGATCCCGAATGTCCGCCCAGTCTTCGATCATCTCTGCAGAGATCGTCAGATCACCAGCAGTTACCTCAGTGACCCGAAAGTCACTGGAGGGTGCCTGCTTGGTACACCCTCCGACAGTTACTTGGGCGCGAACGCCCCCTGGACCCTGCCTCACCAGTCCCACGGTTTCGATGCAGTCGCTAGATGACGACCGGGTCGAGCCTGCAACAGCACTCTTCCCAGCCGGTCCTGAAGGATCCGAACCTTCTGGAACCGTAACGGTTTTTTTACACCGGTTTCCTTCCATGATTGGTTTTTACGGGTGTCCTTCCCTGCGTTTTACCTACCGCCAGGGGATTTGTTTTCGGTGTTACCTTCACCTAGGTGATTGCCTTACCAGGCTATCGGGCCCACCCGCCCGTTATGAAATTATCCTCGATCGCTACCGCTTATTCGTCCACTCTAGGAGTGGCTTATATCACGGATACCCTGCATATCTGCAGGGTTAACGAGCGAACGGGGGGCTCGCTGTCCGCGACCGCTTATTCGTCAGTCCAAATTAATGGACTGCTTATTTCGCGGCTAACCTGCATATCTGCAGGCCGTTCCTCTATCCGCAACCTGAGGACGCGCCCGATTCCCCGAGCTAGGGAAACTGCGCCCGTGCCGACGTTTCGTAGCCCCGTAGAGCCCGATCACGCCGACACTGTAGCGCAGCGCAACGGGACCTAGGACCACCCAATTTTACATAACCCACACTCTGACACCAAAATGTTTGTCACCGGACTCCTAATAGACGGTTGGTCTGTATGACTAATAATGACACACCAAACCACACTAATTGTTTGTAATCATTAATAGTGAAAAGTAAAAAAGAAAAAAGAAAAGGCTACCCATTCATACAATTACTATAGTTTTAATAGTACAATTTTAGTATAATAACTAAATATGGACGTCCGCAACAGAATACAAATATGTTAACAAGAGAAAAAAAAATTAAATATAAATTTACATACAATGACAACGAAAAACCATCCAAGCCAAGTCCTCCACGGATTCTCCGACCAAGCCACGCGGTCCTGGCAGTGGACGACAGAAGATCTTCAACAATAAAGAAGATGATGCCCCGAATACAGCACAAAAAAAACCAGGAACCAGCGTCGTATATTTGGCGACCAACAAAATCCCACTGGATACTCGTCACCGTACGCACACGATTAAAACGGCCGTGCGTATCATAACAACAGCGTGTACAATACAATACTATACGAACAATAGGAAAAAAACGACATGCACGACACGTTCAATGCTGTCCACTGCGCTGGTCAGCCATACTCACGGACCGGTTTACCCCCGCCGCAAGCCTTTCGAGTACTCTACATAATACCCGGCTCGGACGAGGAGATAAGCCGGCCTTCAGCTGACTACTTTGGTGCTGCCCAACTTGCTCAAACAGTGTTTGTTTGCAAAAGTGACTCGTTCTTTTCCGGTACAGACAAGGTCCCTATATGCGAAACGGACTTATTAAATAATAAATATAGCCTGCCGTCGACTTGTGATGTTTATATATCACAACTTAGCTCGGAAAGTTGGTATCACTCCTACTTCCCAAATAATTGGTATTTTGTCATGGTAAAGGATACCGTAGTAACTATATCATGCAATGCACACACTATAGTTGAAAAAATAAATATAAATAAAAGTGGAAGGCTATCCCTAAAAGAGAACTGCATGGCAATAACACTATCAGTTACTCTTAAGGCTACTCAGTCTCAATTAGAATTAAAATTTGAGTCGATACCTTTGGAGTTTAGTCTATTGAACTCAAGTTGTTGCAATTATATACATAATAGAATTGCACAAAAACCCATACACCTCGAAAGAATGGAAAATGTGAAACTCAACCAAGAACGCATCGTCGACTTATTAGCAAACAAACACGTTTACGATTTTTATAACGATAATAAGTTTATAATAAATTTACTTGTTAAAACCTTCGGATTACTATTTGTGGTAGTAATTGTATATATTTATATAAAATATTGTAAGAAAAAACCCGTTAATAACCAACCCACAATAGAATTAGAACCTTTAAATTAGAAGAAAATCAAATTGTAAATAGACAAGAACGATTTATTTATAATACTAGATTACACATAGGTTATTAGAAAATTTAACATAAAATTATCTGTATTTTAATTAAATATAATAAATAATATATTTTAAAGTCGTAAGAAATAATATCTGAAGATATTTCTCTTTAAGGGTAATGGTGTCATGAACCCATAACTATATGTAAATATTAGTTTTAAGGAATTTGTATTATTAGAAAGTAAAAGTAAATAATAGATTATTATTAATTGCATTAGAAAGTATAACACTAGAAGCATTGTTAATTGATTATTATTTCTAATAAAAAGGGACCTGACCACTCACTCGGTGGTCAGTGTACAATCGATGAATGTTACATTATAGTTATTATTTTGATTCTTCTCGATTACACTCATCCGCGTGGCCAAATTGGACATAGAAAACCCAGTTTACCACAGCTATCCCGGAGTTAATTAATAATCAAAATTAATGAACTGTTGCATTTATGTTATTAATTACTTTATTTTAATTATTTACAAATGTTGAAAATGTTGCCCACAGTGTTAAAGCACAGTTCTAATCTTCTTTTTACTTCATTATTAGTTGCTCTTTTAATGACATTTTGTGGAATATTTAAACAAACTTCGGTTATTTTAAGTTTTAATTCTTCTTTTGAAGAAAATTGCTGCTGCTCTCTGAACACTTCATTTTTCAAATAACTCCACAAGTAAAAATCTAGTGACCGTGGTGGCCATTTCACAACAGGGTTATTTGTTCCAATCCAAATACCATTGTAAAAAATTGTATTCAAATATTGTTGAACAATTTTGGCATTATGAGCTGGTGCACCATCTTGTTGCCATATAATATGCTGCCTCATTTCCAATAATATGTCTTCCAGCAAAACTAGAATATCATTTTGCAGAAAATTCAAATATCTAGTAGCATTTAAATTTTCTTCAAAAAAATAGGGTCCAATAAGCTTATTATCAATCACACCACACCAAACATTAATATTCCACCGAAACTGACTTTTACTCTCAATTGTTAAGTGAGGATTGGTGTCACTCCAATAATGGCTATTGTGATGATTGACAACACCATTATTACAAAATTTTGACTCATCAGTCCACAATATTCGTGATAAAAAATTTGGGTTATCCTCCAAATTTACCATAATATGAAAACAAATTCTAATCGCCTTTCATAATCACTGGTTAGCAATTGTTGGACATTTGTCGATTTATATGGATGGTATTTGTACCTTTTACAAATACATTGAACGGTACTGTAAGATAATCCCAATATTTCTAAAATAAATAAATCAAATTTACATGTCTTAACCCTAACAGCACATTGTCTCCCAGGAATGTGATAGGAATTCCTCATAGATGCCTAAGCAGGATTCCAATTTAGGATTGGATAAGGAATCCTAGTAGAGTTCTTTGCGGGACTCTCAAATAGGAATCTGTTTGAACTCCTCATTCAGGCCTAACTAGGATTCTTTTATAGAAATGTTTATAGAATACTTGTATAACGTTTTATACATAACTCATTTTATTTTATTTTATATTTTTCATGGTTAGATATCTAAAAGTACTATATAGTACTTTTAAAATTGTTCAACTATTTAATCAATTAAAAATTATTGATGGTAAATCACGTGTTTAGTATATTATTAGAATAAATAATAAAAGTATATTATTAGACATATATTATTAAAAAATTTCAGATAATGTTCAATATTAAATCATATAAAAATAATTTAAATTTAACTGATGTTATAAAAAAAATGAAAATTAGAATTAGAGAACCTCTTACACACCTTTCATTGAGTATCAATTGATACTGTATTGAATTGGAGTGGAGTAAGATAACATCAAAATCTTTTATCGTAGAAAAAATAATAATCATAACAATAAAAATGTACCAGTTTTATTTTAAAACACTGAAAAATGCATACATATAATAAATATGTACAAGAAAAAATTAAGTAGAATACTACAATAATGGGCAGTCTATTTTTTCAATGTGTAATATTGGAAATGCTGCAAGCCAATCCGAATTTCTTATTTTATAAATGAAATATTTGGTAATGATTTTGTCAATTCTCCAGAATTTTAACTCGGAAAGATTTTTTATTTTATAAATTTTTAAAAATGAAGATTTACATGGAGTTGAATATAAATCTGTTTTACTCAAAAATTCTCGTCCAATAACCACATGAAAATTCAACTTTGAATGGAATGCAAAGTTTTCAATTATTACTATTGAATTATGATCAAGTCTACAACAGTTATCTTTTCTATTGCCAGCAATTAAAATAAAATCATTAAATTTTATTTTTTGAAAACAGGGTTTACTACAAAATTCTAATAAAGGACCATCAGAGTAAGGATTGCTAAATTTAGTTTTTTTTTTTTCATAAAAAGACTTATCAGTACTATGTAAATATTCTTCATGCAACCTTCTTGCAATTTGTTGTAAAGGTTGGTCATATTTATGTAATAATCCTTTTATTTTTGTCATATAGTTTTCAAATTTGAAATAGCTAAAATTATCTAATGCTCCAAAATTTACAACATCATCACATATGTGGAGTAGACTATGGAAATTATGACTGACACGATGTGGACCATATATATTTTTAAAAGTAGTGACAAAGTATTGAAGCAAATTTTGTGCATACTTTATATTATTTTTACTGATGCAATAGGTAGGTGAGCATAGTATGGTCATGGCAACATGCAATAAGCAAAAATTGTTATAAATATCATCATTAACACAATTTTTGAAAATTATTACTCCTGTATATAACAATAGGTTTCTTAGTTCAGTAGCTTTAAACTGATTAAAATATGTGAGAGCTCGAGGTTTACGCTGGAATTCTCTTGGAACAAAAGGACGAATATCATCAAGTAACATGGATGACATTAAAGAGCGCTTGGCAAATGGTACTCTGAATTTAAGTTCATCTTGAAACCATAAAGTGAGAAGTTTTTTACATACACCCAGACATACAGCATGTTGATAATCAATAGGCACTTGAGATACTAAACCAAAATTTGAAATTTTGGTTAGTGGACTAATGCCTAAATGGTAATTTTGATCAACTTTATCTAAAAATTGTTGATCAGTACGTTTTTCTCCAATAACATTGGGGAAACAAATACGTCGTTCACAATGATGACCAGATACATTGCATTTAGTGCAACTACTGTAGCCTGAATGTCCTTTGATTTGTAATATTAATGCTTTAGCAGGCGCATCAGCACATTACATTTTTAATTCAAAGGGCAATACTTTATTTTCATACCTTATACCATGTTGTGATAATTCATTCACTTCTGTTACAAAATCATCTAAAAAAGAATTAACTTCTTGTGGTTTTACATTTAAGCTATGATAGAGGCCGATTATGAAAACATAGTTGATTTTGAAAAAAGAACCCAATATAGGCCATAATTGATTAGTCGATGATTTACTGACAGGAAGGCCATCTAGATGAACCATTAGTTGAATGGTGGTATTATCTTGAAGGTGGAATGACTTTGCTTTTCTTAAAAAATCTAATATACCATTTTTTAACCCATAATGCCAATAAATTCCACCAGGAACATTTTTTGTGACAGTAAACTTTGGTGTTTCAAGTAGTGTTCTAGCACATGATGGTAAATCTTTATGACAATCATGTGTTTTAAGTATTTTTAACAATCGATCAAGTGAAGACATATTAATTCTTTCTTCAACTGCCCATTTGGAAATTTTTTGTTTAAAATTGTGGCTTTTTTCAGACAATTCTACTAACTGATCATTCTGTTCTTCAATATCTTGATTACTTGTAAAAATGCTTTCTGAGTTCTAATGAACCAAAATATAAAGTTTTTATTAAATTTAAATTTTAAAATAGAGAACTTTTACTGTCCATTGTTTCAGAATTATTTATATTTAATGGCATATAGGTTAAATAGCATTCAGTATTTGGTTGATACAAATTAGAAATTAGATTGTATTTTAGGTCTCTTAAAATAATTAATATCACTCTAAAGTGAACTACTTTTATAATTCAGGATAAATAGCCACAATGACACTTTGCAAAAAATAATCAAAATTTATAGTCTTAGTACTTATAATAACCATTTATTCAGTAAATATTAGAAGCAATATCATATATTCTTGGAAAAAATTAACTTTTAAAATTTAATTGTGATTTTTAGAGAATTTGATTTATGAAAATCGGTTTAAAAACTTTATTAACAAATTTTACACATTTACCATTTTTATCAAAATGTTTTCATAAGTTTTTGCAATTAATAATTAAAACCTTGAGCAGCTTAACAAAAAAAAAAAAACGGTAGCACAGTGGGGTCGAGGCACAGTGTGGACGAGGCATAGAGGGGACAAGTATAGATGATATCTGACAGTGATTAAAATCACTATCATAAGAAACGCTTCGATGCAAATCTGTAGATAGTGTTTCCTTTAGAGAAATTGGTGAAATATTTTAAAAGCAACATGAACTCTTATTTCTTTAATTATATCCTGATTAGTAGTTCTTTGATTTTAAAATATAATATATGAATAAATACTAATTATAGTTTTTAAATTTAGTATGAAATTGTGAGGCCAGCTATGATGTAT